>NW_013666847.1:135905-156492 GCF_000517525.1 Limulus polyphemus | reverse complement strand
GATCCTTCTAGAAACTCCAGCGCGCATGCTTCCAGCGTCGCGTGACTTCCGCTGTCGTAATAGAGAGCATGAGGTAAACAACGAGGTGTATGATTAGATAACGAGGCGTGTGAGTAAAAAAAGAGAATATAAGTATGCATCTAAATGTATGAGTAAACAAAGGGGAGCATGAATCAACAACTGAGAGTATTACTAAACAACAAAGAGCATCAGTAACCAACAACGGGTGTGAATAAACAGCCAGTAGTGGAAGTAAACAATGGAAGGTGCGAGCAAACAAAACGTTATGAACACTATGCTCATAGTGATTGACATAAATCATAAGTATTCCACATTTTGTACTATACCAAGATATTAATAAAATTCAGTTATAACATCAGTGGTGACTCTTTACCTTCGCTTATAATTTTGTGTTTCTTAGGTTTATTAGATAGTCCTGACTAACTGACTAGGGTCTTTTTAATATAGCTGCTTTTGGATTTTCCATTTTTATCTAATTTTCATGGCTTGTACTATATATCGTTTTTATATTTTTATTTTTTAATTCGAAGATACTCTCGAAATATTTCCCAAAAGGAAAAACTTGGAAAAGAAATATAACAACTAAGTAAGTAAACATAAACGTATACCAGAAAAAAAAACTGCTATACAAATAGCAATGTGAAATGCAGAAAAGAAATACTTGAACTGAAAATGTTCTCACCTTCTTGAAATACACTTGCATTTAATGATATATTTAACTTGTTTCCATGTACCAATGTTTCTAGCCATGCTTGCTAGCACTTAAGAGTTTAAAGTATTTTTAGACTAGGAAGATGCAAGTAAATGGTAAGTGAAATTACTGACATATTGATTGAATCTAGTATCTAAGATAAACGCTTGTCACCAGACGGCGAAGTATACATATGCTGTTAACGTGTTTGTTTTAGTCTTCGCTTTTGCTTGTTATTAATGAAGAAAAATTTAACAAAGAAATGTGGAATAAAGCTCGAAAGAGCAAACCTTTCTTACCTAGATCATCTTTTAAAAATAGTAAACCTTTCTTACCTAGATAATCCTTTAAGTAGTAAACCTTTCTTACCTAGATCATCCTTTAAAAATAGTAAACCTTTCTTACCTAGATCATCTTTTAAAAATAGTAAACCTTTCTTACCTAGATAATCCTTTAAGTAGTAAACCTTTCTTGCCTAGATCATCCTTTAAAAATAGTAAACCTTTCTTACCTAGATAATCCTTTAAGTAGTAAACCTTTCTTACCTCGATAATCCTTTAAATAGTAAACCTTTCTTACCTAGATCATCCTTTAAAAATAGTAAACCTTTCTTACCTAGATAATCCTTTAAAAATAGTAAACCTTTCTTACCTAGATAATCCTTTAAGTAGTAAACCTTTCTTACCTAGATCATCCTTTAAAAATAGTAAACCTTTCTTGCCTAGGTAATCTTTTAAGCTTAAGCGAATGTTCTTGCAAGATAAAATAAGAGTAAAAATGAACATGTCGGAGAAGGAAGGTCTGTGTATCTTCCGAAATACTAGGGTTATCGGGGTTCTTTTATGTAATTTATGGATTTTTGTCTTTCTACATATATATAGATATATAATTATACAAAATTACACCCTGAAGTTGCCATTAACACTTTTTTGATCATGTATAAAATAATATTGTATTTTTCTGCTTGTTTCTGAAAATGACAACATACTTTGGAAAGAAATAATACAAAGCGTGTAAGATTTAATCTTATTCACACAAATGCACTCTTTATGTATGTGTGTACATATAGATATATATATATATATATACTGTAGAGTGAATGCTTTTTATGAAGAACCACGTTTTGGGGAGGGGAATAGACAACAAAATCAATCTGAGTTGCTGGAGTACAATATAGGTCATCAGCAAACTGTGTGGATATTGTCACCACACTTAAAGTTGAACTTGTTTTGGCCTGAAAATTTCTAAGTATTAAAAAATAAAACAACGGTAGCTTTTGAATTTAAGGTTATTGATCTTTTATAATTTTTTAGTTCATAATAATGTTGGCTCAGATGCAATCGTGAACAGCGTAGTGGCCGTAAGATCGGAGGCTAGCTAGCTCTGGGCATGGCCACTTACTTGTAATGTGATGTCACAGCAGCGCATGCGTACTACCCAGAGAAAAATGTAAAAATAAAATACTGGGGTTGCGGGTGAGTGTGTTCTATACGGAAGCATAGCCTAGATATAACACGTTAAAATCCACGAGAAGTAGATAAGCTTCTGTTTCAGAACAATATCATTCATTCCTCATATAAATAAATTACCCTAAAGAAATGGTGATAAACAAGAATTATTAAACCTTTCTGTTATTTATTTAGCTTATATACTTGAACGTTTTTCGAGGATTTACAAAGATATAAAGAATTATATGTATATATTTTAAAAATAAATACACATACATATATATATATTATCTCCACAAAAAGAAAAAAAAATGTAGTTTTATGTTCAATAAAATGTTCAATATCTTAGATTTTTATATTTTTTCATATATAGCCTGCAACGTAAGATACACAAAATAAAGACTGCGAAATCGATGTGATTATGATGACTTTTAAATGATCTTCCAAATGTAGTAGAAATATCATAACCAAAAGATCAATTAGAAATGGCGTCATGTTAATGACGATAAGACATATGGAAGTCACAAACACTTATGTAAATATGTACGCCAACATCGACTTATCTACACATCATTTTGTTACGTTATGGATATGGTTTGTTTCAGTATTTCGCCCAAACCTACACAAGGACTATTAGCACGTGGCCCTTCCTAGTTTTAAATTAATACACTAGAGAGAAGGAAGCTAGTCAACATCACCCACCACCAACTCTTGTTTTTTTCTTTATTTGAACGAACAGCTGAGCTTCACCGTCAGTTTTATATTGCACCCACAGCTCCAAAATACGAAGTGTGTTTTTGCGGTAAATAGTCCGGGCACGCTAAACGTTAAGCCACACCTGGCCTTATGAACATAGACGTTATGAAAAACAGCTATTGTAATCAAGTTAGTAATCCTTGCCGTACTTTTCATATTTATGAATTATGTGTGTGAATCAGAATATGCACAAAAACGATGGGGGTCGGGGAGAGGGTAGAAAGTAGAGTTACATTTGGTGTCACTGAACTTTCAGGCTGATTCTTATTAAGATATTAACAACGAAAGCTGTAGCTAGCACCCACGGGGCTCACAAAAGGAACAAATCTCATCAGTGAACTCACTAACAGATCAAGACTAGTGACATCACACGAAATGTTTAAATAAACGAAGCAGGGGTAAAAGATTACTTAAGATTGAAGTTACGAATATAATTTGAAAATACAAAATTGCTCTACCAATTTTGAAGGGCCCACGTGACTTTCAACCTGTTAGTTATAATAAACGAAATTAATTTAACCACCCAGTTCTCTAGTTTGTTTGCACTCTGCTGTCTTTCGTTCTTTGTATCTTATCCTGGTGATATCACCAAACATACCTAACCGAAGAAGAGGGTTGACTAGTTATCTATTACTACACAAGCAGAGCAAAAACAGTTCAGACATATGTAATCAAATAACAGTAATTAAATAACTTAAAATAATTTTCAGAATCCCCAAAATAACTGTTATAACTTATGTCAAGTATCTTTGTTTGTTTGTTTTTGAATTTCGCGCAAAGCTACACGAGGGCTATCTGCACTAGCCGTCCCTAATTTAGCAGTGCAAGACTAGAGAGAAGGTAGCTACTCATCACCACCCACCGCCAACTCTTGGGCTATTCTTTTACCAATGAATAGTGGGATTGAGCGAACATTGTAACGCCCCCACGGCTGAAAGGGCGAGCATGTTTGGTGAGACGGGGATTCGAACTCGCGAATCTAATATTGCGAGCCGAGCGCCCTAACCACCTGGCCATGCTGGGCCAGTCAAGTATCTTTAGTGTGATGTATTTGGACCAAAAGTTTTACTGTTGATCTCAGCTAGCTTTCTAGTTTTGATTCCGACAGTTTACAAAACATGGTCGTAAAAACACTCGACAAGGCGTCAAGTGAAGCCTATTTCAATTAGTAGAGTTTCGTTTAGCAGGTATTTTGTGTTATTATTTTTAAACTTTTTAAAATGTGTCCATTTTCTTTAGTTGTAATTCGGACGTTTTCAGAATTTAGATCGTGACTATGTTTACTGCGAAACGTGAACGAGTTATGTAGTAATACAGCAGAAAAAACAACAGATTCCAGTGAAAGAGGTCTAATGTTTCCTACGATGAAACTAGATGTTTAAAAATAACCACCCCTGTGCTAGTAAAGGCTGTGGCAAGCAGTCGAAGTTGCTCTAGCTGTGTGACGTAATAGACCTAGATTGCCCCATATGTTTAAACATGTAGCACTTGATACCAACTGGGTATATAATAGTTTTGGCAGAATGTTTATAGTAATTCGTATATTTCAGACACGAACAGAAAATCTTAGGATTACATATAACAACAGATTAAACTGTGCAGCACAGAATAAAAGATAATACAAGATGTACGATGTATACAATGCTTGTTTCCCTGTAGCTCTGTCTACCTAATTCTCTGTCTGGATATAAGTTCTGCTCTATTTGTTTTTGTGAGATTATAAGATTACTTTTGTTAATGTTCTTTTTAATCTCTCTTAAGAAACGACTTTTTTTCTGCTGAAGTTAAAAATTCAACTACGTGCATTTTGTTTCTTTTTTTGGGGGTTCTGTGTTTAAAATTACCTGATTGTTACAGTATATTTGATTGTCTTTTTTTTGGGTTCTGTGTTTCAAGTTGCATGATTACTACAGTATATTTGATTGGCTTTTTTTTGGGTTCTGTGTTTCAAGTTGCATGATTACTACAGTATATTTGATTGTTTTTTTGGGGGGTTCTGTGTTTCAAATTGCATGATTACTACAGTATATTTGATTGTCTTTTTTGGGTTCTGTGTTTCAAATTGCATGATTACTACAGTATATTTGATTGTCTTTTTTGGGTTCTGTGTTTCAAATTGCATGATTACTACGGTATGCTTGATTATCGTTTTGGGTTCTGCATGTTTCTTTGCCTGTATCTGGTGGTTTCGGACAAATATTGAAAATTACGCGTTCCAGTTGTTTATATAATTTTTGTATAACTAGTATTATGACTACAGGTTTTTAAAAGAATAACTGACTATTCATATCCTCTACAAATACAACAGGCATAAATTACGAGGAACATAACATGCTCGCTTTAAACACACCAGAGTTTCAGTAGGAAATGACAGTATTTTTTTAAGACGTGCATGCATTTTGTTTCTGATAAAAAACATTACTTCTTTACCTGTCTACTTCCCTGTCTGTTAGACCACTTGTATGTCTGTTTACCTGTCCTTTTAATTGTTTTTATGTCTGTCATCTGCCTACCTGTTAGTCTTATAGTGTGTTTGTCTGTTTTAGTGTTACTAGTGTTTAATTAAGGGAAATTTGGTCCAATAAAATATTGCATGCATACGTCGAATGGGAGTGTAATACACAAGTTGTAAAACGGCTATTCTTGTTTTAGGCTGGGTACACTAGAGTAGGACCTTTAAGGTCACAACACGTACGAGAAAGTAATGCTAACCAGAAGTTAACGTCAACACTTTGTGTAGCATGTTTACTTCAAGCTCGTGTAGTGATAATAGAAATCGAGGTCGAGCACGCGCGATTATCTCGATACAAACAACACTACACAAGCTAAAGTGTGCTAGCTCTACACCTGAACAGTTTAGGGTTATATATACATATATAAAAGTGTGTTGTGAGTCCATTAAAACCTTATTATTTCAATAAATGAACCGGGTTATCTTCCTTCAGAAGTTCAAAAAGTTGCACTTCGAGTTTTGAAAAACATCTTTATTTGAATCGCACACTTATTTTTTACGCCTTCATACTGTACTTTTACATTATACATTTAATTCTGAAAATGTAGGAACATGTCAGGGCTCATCACGACACATGTGTGTTTGCTCATAAATGAATGTACAGTTGGCTTATTTGAGAATGTGACAGGAAACAGAACTAAATTTCCAATAATGTGCAATTTTTTTTTTCAGATTTAGATTTTCGCCCAAAGTAAAGTTTGAATGTATAAATAATCTAGACTAGAAAAATTGTTAAATTATATTTGTTTTTTCAAAATGTAAATATTAATTTGACGTAGTGCACGTGCTTGCCTCTTTAGTTAAAGTGAATGATAATAAATAACAATGATAGAAATGTAACTTAGTAGGAATTAGTTTATCTAAATACATTAGAAGAAAAAAAAATAAGCACATGTTGAGAACTGAGATTTCCTCTAAGAACTGAGAAGTATAAGCAAACCGTCTAACACAATTTCTCTTTGCTAGAACATATTTATAGTTTATGGAAAGATGTTTTATTTCAGCGGTTCTCAACCTTTTAAAATCTGTGGACCCATTCAACATAAGCGAAGTTCTTGCGGATTTTGATCTAAACCAATATATTTCAAATTCAATATAAAAATGACTGTGTTATGACGAACTGTTCCAGTGTTGCAACAGCAGTAACGATGTCAACATAGGTTATCTTCTCATAAAGCGTGTCAATCAATATACTTAAAGAACGTTTAGAGCATAAGGAGTTTTGCTCATAGATGCGGATTTATACACAAGAATATTGTCTCTAGAAGCGAAACGAGAGAAAAGATAAACGAAAAAATGCGTGCACATGAGTTTTTATGTAAGATATGCGAAACTGTCGACATTTTTAAAGCTCAACAGTGAACATAAACTAATTTATAGGACGAAAGTGGTTGTGGTTCGTCTAACAATAGGAAATATTTCAGATAAACCTTTACAATCTACAGAGTCGATTGGTTCGTCAAAGGATAAGATTTCGGGAATTCTAATCTAATAGAAAGTTTGAACAACACTTGACTGTCTTCTGCCATCTTTGCTGTACTATCTGTTAATATACTTACTGCTATTTGAAACTTAAGGATCTAAAGCTCAAGTTTGATGAACTTATTTAAGCCCATTATCAATTATCCCTGCTAAAAGAAGCCTGCTTAACACCAATGTTATTGTTTATTATATAAACTAAAATAATAGACAAAACTGTGCATAATAACGTCAGTAATGAGGAGGGAACAAGATCCCTCTCGGTCAAAAACATATTTGTCCTTAGAACGTCTCCTCCACAAATGAAATGTATTTTTATGTAAGGAACTTAAGAATATCGTGATTACTCTATTTTATACAGTTCTGCAAGAGTGGTAGCTCATCCTTGTTTATACATATTCTATTGCCACCTCAAAAAACACATTCACACAAATTTGTTTTCTCCACTCCCAGTAGACGACCTAACTACGTCATTGGTTGTGCGTTGTGGCGATATGATGATAAGACAATCTTAAACAGATGAACTTATCTCAAGGCCAGATACATTGAGAATAAGTAAGTGTACGCGCATGAAATGTAATAGCAGAGATTTGATCGAATTTTCGATATTACATTATAATTTTGACTATGAGCAGGTGTCATTATCATGTCGTATGAAACATTATACCCATATCGCTTAAAGCCATGATTGAAAGAATTCTCATGAACTGTTCTATGGAGAGCATTTCTAACTTTCTTGGAGGTGTCTCATGAACGTGCATCATACTGCTGTGTGATACATAGTCGTCCTAAAGCGCTGAGAGGTGCGCCTCGAGACACCATATTCACCAGAATACCAGCCTCCTTTCTTTCAATACATATACTTAAAAGTCGAAGAGCATATTGTTCTGAAGTCAGTTTTAGATTCATAACTAATAAAAATAGAAATTGCATCTGTTTATTTAAATTGTTAATGGGAAATCCTTTCTCATCACGTTATTGTAAATCATTTCTGCTCATGTTTCGATAATCCCAATACTCTTTAACTAAAGGATAAATGTTAAGCTACGAATCCGAAGTTAAGTTATATATATATACCTAATTTATTATCAGACATTACCGTTTTAAGTTTCAAACTTGCATAAGTTTAAAAACTGACAAAAACTGAATTTTCTAATTAACTCTGGAACAAGATAATACCGGAATATTATTTTTTGTGCGTAGTGCACAATGACGTGTGTATACCTCCTCAGAAAATGCATGAGGAATTTGTTCATGCGTACAATATGAAGAGCAATTCTTCCCCCTTGTATTGTGCGGTTAGATTGCACTATCTGTTTGAATACACAAGTATACCCGAATCATACAGCATCGATTAATTATTAAAATCTAAATCATTGGAATATACAGTTGTTATTTTATCAGTATGTATTATTTTTCTATTATTTGCACTCCAGAAACTAATCTGTTGGCCAACTACTTTTCCGTGCACTTAAAAGACATTTTGGTGTTTTGTATGCTTTATTACTCCGTATTTCGTAGAGATAGATATTCTTCTTTGTAAGTACGTTTTTCATGATTTATCCTTTCAGAGTGAATCATATAATTGTACGGTCGGGCGTGGGTTTTTCTGTCCGTATCCACTTCTTGTGATCCATCCCATATACAAAGGATATGTTTTTTGTTTTTAAATACATACCTTTAATCACATTATTAGACAGAAAGAAACTTTATAATCAATAAAGTTTAATGAAGTTACGGTGTCAATGGCAATATATATATATATATATATATATACACAGACATACATACTAGGATGTGAGACGTCAAATGGTCTTACCCTTGTCTTTTATGATTTGTGTTTCTTGTTCCGAATGAAAACATTAAAACTATTATGTACAAGTTACAAGTCCAGGAATTTAGTTATTTTTTTTATGTACATGATCGTTTGGTCAGTAAAAGAAGCGAATATTCCGCAGCTGTGAGATCACTTCCACCGCAGCAGCGGAGGATCGATACATCGGAGAAATCCATAGTTGATTTCCTCGTGGCTGAGCGAAGCGCGTAAAAAAAAAAAAGACCTCACATCGAGAGGCTCGTATATCGTTGTAAATGGTTTCGACCATTTTCTTATGATATGCCTGAATTAAGGCTCTTTCCTCTTTTGATTGGAGATCTGGTACGTATTGGATTGATTAAAAGCTCTATAATGAGCGGGAGGAACCGCAATCCCCCCCCCCAACCCCTCCCTGTACGTGATAGTAAGTCGTGTGCATAAAAGTATACCGGGAGTCTAAAAAAAAGAAGAAGCATACTTTTTATTGAGTTCAAAAGCTGTATTGAGCTGTCAATCATTACTTTATATAACTATAAAGATAAGTACGTACATACACACAGTTAGACTCCTGAGTTTCATCAAACAGGTTACTCGCAATCTATTTATTCTTTAACAAAATAAATAAGTCAAACTCCTAAAATATGGTTTTTGATGTTTTGAATAAAATGTATTTATGTACATAAACATTTGAACACATAAAAAAAAGTACTTTTGATTCCTAATTTTTATTACCGAACTTGTAACTTGCCTTAAAATCTATTTCTTAGTTAACGTGCATAGCTTATAGGTCGATAGCTATCCGATGAAATGAGAGAACAGTTAATATATGCCAGAAGAAAATGAAAATATATCCGTTATAGTTGAAACTTGTTTTTCGTTGCTTCTAGTTGATACTATTAAAACTTACTGAAAAACTATACTACAAAAGTCAACATGAAACACTTTAGAAACATTTGTTTTACACTCAGTTAAAACGAAAGCAGAAAGTACACTACTTGGGTGCTGATTTTGAATACAGAAGGACACATAAGTTATTATATCTAGATAGTTAGATAGCTGAGTTCGTTGTTAATTGTTTTTAATATAAGTTCTGTTTCTTTAAAATTTGCTAAACACTTAAATTTCAAGGGTCTGAGAAACTAACAAACTTGTATCTAAGTTAATCACACACCGAAGCTTTGAAAGCAGAATAGTTTATATTAAAACGAACGTATAGCAAAGAAACAAAAATAAATGACAAAGATTTAATTATTTACGAGCCTGAACTGGGAGCTCTTTCTCGAAACGTTTCTTGAATGGAACCTTCAACCTTCCTCCTCATCTCTACGTTACTAATAACAAGAAAGTATTTCAGTACTAATTCTTATTAGTTCTACAACTGTAACACCTACGAGACCTGGAACTATATCTAGATAAATAACTACAAGTGCAACTAGAACTACATCTGTAAAGGTAACTACAACTTCAACTAACTGAAAATACAACTATAACACGAACAATATCTTCACCTGCAAAAATTGTAAGTAGTTTTGCAGCGTAGTTTCCATTGCAAAATACTACTTGTGAGAATGTCATGTCCAAAGCACACCACCCCTTGTTCAATGCTATCCACAATCTAACTAGTGTACGTGGTTTCACAGCGCCTGTGTCAACAGTCCAATAACACAGAAATCATAAATTACATCGGACATTTGGAGTTTCATTACCCATTTCATTCGCCAGCTGCTTCAGGTATGTAGCAGTTGATCAGTGGATATGTCGTGGAAGTAGTTGTGCACACGTAGCTTGTTTTGTATTTTTCGGATTAATATCCCTCTTGATTATATTAACTACTGTTACCTGGGTCACATAGATTCTCACCTGTTACAAGATACTGTACTTTGCTTACTATGGCTGCGGTATGACTTGCTGCAGGTCTATTTTATAGATGGTCCTGGTGCATATTCCTTGTTTTCCAATACTATTAAGTACAAGGGATATCCTATGGTTCTCTTGGAGATTCTAAGTTCCTAATCTGAATACATGTTTATGATCTGAGTGTATACATACCTTTTATATTGGAAAGGTCTGTTACATACCCTTTCCAAAAGTGATGAGGTTTTGGTGGCTTCACACTACCTACGTAGCACCAGACAATGTCAAAATGGAGTTCTGATTTGCATGTTCAAAATCGGCTTAATATAATTAACATACCTAACCCTCTGTATTTTGTTATTGCTTTAGACATAAATTATAAGATGTTTTTTGCTACCATAAGTTCATCAGGGTATGATTGTGTAGTATTGTTTCAAATGTCCTGTATTATTCTCCACACTTTACCAAAGTTGTTTAGTTTCCATATAAGCCGAAATAACGTTAATAGTATTCATATCAGGACTTTATGCAGACGAAGCCATGGTCACGACTTTACCTTCAGTTATTAGACTAATTAGACGTATGACTATATATAAGACAAATTATACACTATAAAACCAAGTAGACCTATGGCTGTAAGACTAACCATATTTTTAGATATAAGGATAGCTGTGCTTATAATTATAAGACCAACTGCATTTAAATTTTTGAGGCCAACTAGATCTGTATCTATAACAAGATAAATATAAAATTGAGAATTTAAAAACATGCAAATATGGATCGTAAAAAAGTAAGGAAACAAGGCTGGAGATGCTGTAGACATTATTTACTCAAACTACAAATCCCTATTTTGACTCCACTAAATGGAATTCTAGGTAACAGCAAGGAGTCAAAATAGGAGTTTGTAGTTTGAGTAAATAATATCTACAGTATCTCCAGCCTTGTTTACTTAATTTTTTTCTACGATCCCTACTTGCAAGTTTTTAAATTTCCATTTTATTTATCTTGTTTGCTGGCTATTTCTATACTCAACTATGGGCAAAGGAGTACTTAATATGGTAGCTAACTTTATACATTGTAATGATAATAAACGAAGCTAGTAGCTAGCTGATACGGTTCATGATGGTTTACTGTAGCTATTGACTATCTGGTCGCATTAATTCAGATGTAAAATGTTAAGCTGCAGCTGGAGATTGTCATGGGGATGTGTTTGGGATATAGTGAGCGTTTATATTTTCTGTGTAACTAAATTCTTTATACATAATGCATAGCAATGGGCAAGTACATGCCTAGACTAAGACACAACCCCCACTAAGCACGTATAAAATTTTACCAGTAGAAATTCAACCTTTTCAAATAAAACATATACATCTAAAATATCACTTTAAATAAACCTTCATGTCTTTTAAAGTAATCATTCTACGAATGTGTGTAATAAAATTTAATATTATGTGTATTTTTTACTCTTTCACTTCATACATAACATATAAGTTGGCTCCCTAAAGACACCGATTGTATAGTGTACAAAGCATTGAGTATATACATGTTACAGTCATCTAATGCTTATCTATTGTTGATTGGTAATTCCTGTTTAACCCTGTGCTTAAGATTTTAATGGAACAACAGATATTTGTAAGAAAGCTAACTTCGAGGGGGTAATGATGACATCGATTAGACTAGAATCATGATATTTTTAGCTTATGTAAATTATAGAAGAAACAAACCAACTTTTAAGTACTCCTACGACCTTCGAAGTGCCTTATTTAGTATCCTACAAAAGGTTTGGGTGCAATATACTAAGTCATTTTTGTTGTAGGCTTGCAAGTGCATAACAATAATAATAATAATTACAAACGTGCCTTTTGAGCGGATTTTCTAACATGTGTGCTTTTATGTGCATTTTTATATGTGTACAGTCTTAGCAGTCAATAGTAAAGATTTTAAAGTGTTGTTTGAACTGAATCTTTACTGTTTAAGGTGCTTTTTACCCAAATGTTCTATTTTAGTTTTATGCAATTCCTTGCGATCCCTATTATGAACCACGATAGTGGTTCATAATAATATTAGGCCTGTAGTTATAGAACTAACTAAACCTATAACTATAAGACCAATTAGACCTTCCGCTACAGAGCCAAAAAAGACCTTCAAGTGTAAGACCAACTAATACTACAACTATTCCTTTGTAGCAATTGTTTCTGTTGGTATACAATATTCTTCTTGGATTATTCAGTCAAAGGAAGAATGCCAATTTCAGTCTGCTTAATGATAATTGTATAATGCTTCAATAGAGATTCCATTTACTTCCACTTTTTTTCAAAAATATGATACTTCTTTTATCTCTAGTTCTTCGTAGAAGACACACAAAAAGTTACATTGTTAAACTAACTGGCTGACTCAGTAATCGATCAACATTCTTAACAGTCTCTTTTCGCCTAACTAACGTTTTATACTATCAAATTATTTCCTAAATGCTCAAGAAAATTCCAGACATTAAGCCACGTGCTCATCATATTACATCCACACTCACTCCTGCGAAACAACAATACAAACATTTAAGATAAAACACATAACCTACAACAATACGAAATAATCTTACAACTACAAGGCCAATTAAACCTACTACAATAAGGTAATTTAATTATACATTTATAAGACCAACTAGGCCTACTGCTTTAAGACTAGAAGACCAAGTAGACGTAAAGTTATAATTTTAGCTATATTTAAGGGAATGTCTAACCTACAACTATAACATTAACTATTCTCAGATCTATACCACAAATCAGACCTACAACTACCTATAAAATCAATCAGTCCTATTGTTTTAGGACGACATGCATCTATAACCTTGTGACCCACAAAAAAATTTGCAATATGGAAATTGCTAAGAAGGAGGAAGAAAACACACCTCTACAATGTTACTTTAAATATTTGATAAAGCACAATAAACACCAGGAATAAACAAGAAAATAACAGATACGCAACAATATTCCCCTATCTTCAAGGTCGTTTTGAAAACATAAACAGAATATGCAAACAACAAAAAGTGAAAGCAGTATTCAGAAATCATAACACCGTACGGTCGCAGTTAGAACACACAAAAACACCACTTACAAACATAATCTGTGATCGTGGATTCCAATACGTTGGGGGGAAAAAAAACCCAACAAAAGCCAGTATTTATAAGCGTAATAAACCTACAAGACAAAAAAGAACAACAATGCAATAAAATGTAGTAGTATCTGTTAAACCTCATACAGAAGTACGATGTTGTAGTATCTGTTAAACCTCATACAGAAGTACGATGTTGTAGTATCTGTCTAATCTCATACAGAAGTACGATGTAGTAGTATCTGTCCAATCTCAATAGAGCATTACGATATAATAGTTTCTGTCTAATCTCAATAGAACATTACGATATAATAGTTTCTGTCTAATCTCATACAGAAGTACGATGTTGTAGTATCTGTCTAATCTCATACAGAAGTACGATGTAGTAGTATCTGTCTAATCTCAATAAAGCATTACGATATAATAGTTTCTGTCTAATCTCAATAGAACATTACGATATAATAGTTTCTGTCTAATCTCATACAGAAGTACGATGTAGTAGTATCTGTCTAATCTCAATAGAGCATTACGATATAATAGTTTCTGTCTAATCTCATACAAAAGTACGATATAGTAGTATCTGTCTAATCTCAATAGAGCATTACGATATAATAGTTTCTGTCTAATCTCATACAAAAGTACGATATAGTAGTATCTGTCTAATCTCAATAGAGCATTACGATATAATAGTTTCTGTCTAACCTCATACAGAATTGTGATATTATAGTTTCTATCAAATCTCAGTAGAGCATTACGATATCATAGTTTCTGTCTAATCTCACTAGAGCATTACGGCACAGTATTTTCTGTCTAATCTCCCACAATATTGCATTGTGAGAAACATAAACATGTGATGACGATATCAGAATACAATACAATAAATAACTTAGCATCTCTTATCGTCCATATTAACATAGGTCCATCCTACTTAAAACTATAAATATTACTTTGTATTTCTACAGTAAAGACTGTGGACCATTCATAAATGCAGCAAACACCAATGGATAAAAAAAGGTACTTTTGGTAACTTAGTTACTCAGATATGTTTTATCTAAGTCAGCTCTCGTGAAAAACAAATAGAGCATAATGGAAAACATATGTTTCTAGGTCGATTCCAAAGGAAACCTAATAGTTTAGTGAAGAAAGCAATTAAACAATATTAGAAATTTGTGGCATTATAGCCATGACGTAGGAAAACCAGTGTTGTAAAGTAATGTCAATCACCTCCTCATTTCATTGTTATGTAACTCAGGTTTCTAATGATCAGGCATATGATTCGTACCGTGCAAGTTGTTTCGATTATGATCTATACAGTCACTGTCAAAAATTTTCTAGTTTTGGCGATCAAAAAACAACAACAATGACAAGAAAAATCGGGAAAAGAAGACTTACTTTAGTGACACCAACACTGTATGTTTACTGAAGACTTACTTTAGTGACACCAACAGTGTACGTTTACTGAAGATCCTCACTAACCACAAACTCGTATGATTTAACTTAGAGATGTTAAAACAACGAAATAGATAAAAACTGAATTGATTCAGCTCTGAATATACGGTTGTTGTTGTTTTGTAGTTAAGCAAAAAGATACACAATGGGCTATCTGAGCTCTGCCCACCACGGGTATCGAAACCCGATATTTAAAGTTATAAGTCTGCAGACATACCACTGTGCCGCTGGGGGGCTGAATACACGGAATTGCAATAAGAGAAAAATGGACGAAATGTTTTTGTAATATTAGTTTTAAGTCCAGATCACTGGGAAATATTTTCAAGTTAAAACTTGACTGATTTTTATAAAATGTAAAAAATAACATTAGACTATGGGTTTCATGTAGTTTCTGTTTCTATCAACCATTTCGCGACAAGGCATTTTGTATATCTAGGAACCAATGAAAACTGGAAAATTTATCGAAATATGATTTTTTTTATATTTGATTCAGTTATTTCGTGTTTTATTTAAAAAGAGCACTACAAACCATATATAACTGGATTTAGTGTGCAAAACCTTTACCAAAGTACACCCGTATGGCTCCTAGGAATAGAAATAGCGAGCGTAGCAAGTATGCTCCTAGGGTAAGCAAAGGATTGAAATCTATAACATGTAAGTTGAAGTAAAACTTATGAAATAGTTCTACGTACTGAATTATGCTAGATATTTTGTTGTAGAAGCCAATAAATTTTAAAATCACAACATGTGTTATTTACGCTGGCAAAAACGGTTTACAACAATGATATTTAATATCTATCTATTTTCTAGAATATTTGTTCCAATTTATACAAGTAAATAACTATAGAAATTTTCCTAAATTTTACTTGGTCAGTAAACTGTGTAAATCTGAAACGTAAAGCTCGGAGAAACAATGGGTTCACCCTAGATTTCTTTCATCTATGAACTAGACATTGGAAAACCTCATTCAAGATACGAAACTACGACAAACTGTTTCACTTGCAAATAACAAGCTCTGTACAAAACGTATTATCATATATTTGTTCAATAAACAAAGCACTGGAGTTTCTCCTTTTTCCTTATGTTTTTAATGCTCGAGTTATTATATTCCATGTTATTAATCGGAAATATTATTTATCATGCGGTTATATTTACTAGCGGAAAATATAAGTGCCCCCTCAAGCTTCTCCAATACCCCAAGTTACTTTCATAGCTACCCCATGGGGAGTCCATACCCGAAAAACAAAAACAAACTCATTAGGACATTTATTATCACACTTCTTGTATTAATTGTTTGTTTTTTTTAATTTCGCGCAAAGCTACACGAGGGCTATCTGCGCTAGCCGTCCCTAATTTAGCAGTGTAAGACTAGAGGGAAGGCAAGCTAGTCATCACCACCCACCGCCAACTCTTGGGCTACTCTTTTACCAACAAATAGAGGGATTGACCGTCACATAATACGCCCCCACGGCTGAAAGGGCGAGCATGTTTGGTGGGACGGGGATTCGAACTGGCGACCCGCAGATTGCGAGTCGCGCACCCTAACCACCTGGCCATGCCGGGCCCCTTGTATTAATGATAATAACTTAAGTTTACAGATATGATTTCATTTAGAGACTTCTTTGTATATCAACCTTGTATGCTTAGTTTTGTGTTATACCAGAAGAATATAGGCCAAAGTACTATCGAAACATGTAATATGCTTTCTACAATATTCATCGTATTATATATCCTTACATAAAGAGGCATGATATCGCTTATTTAACTTAAGGAGACATCATATTGTACTTACAAATCGTTGCTTGTTAGTTTACTACTGTTCTATGTGATTTATAATAAGGATATGAGGATAATTATCTTAAAAATACATCTTTCATGATTTATGAATAGTAAAATTAGGAAATATTCCGTGAAGCGTCTTTTCAACTAGTAGGGCCATTAATTAAATAACAATAATAAAAAGTTGAAGACTTAAAGCGAAAAGCTTTGTACCCAACAAGGGACCGTACACGGCTAAATAATTGGCTTTTTAGAAATGAAAATTTGTGAATTATCTTTATTCATTTATTAAGAATAGTGATTTATTAAAAGTATTGATTAATTAAATATTTTCAACTACCAGTTATGAAATTATACCATAAAACCTGTGTGAAAATAAAGAATAGTGTTTAATAGTATATCAACCATAACTATTATATCCAGTCGGTGAGGCCTATCGCACAATACCACGGCTCTTCAGGCTGGCTGCGGCAGAAATAGTAGAGTTTTAGACACCATTTATACTAGCAAATTATATTAGCAATACCATGTTGTATTTATGTTCTCTCAAGTTCATAAAACTGAAAACAAAGGACCGCACATGGCCTTAGAACACCTTTTACATCTGCTATATTGGGGCATCATATATTACTCACAAGTAAAACTATAACTGATTGATGTTGGTTGGGCAGTTTCATAAAACTGAAAACAAAGGACCGCACATGGCCTTAGAACACCTTTTACATCTGCTATATTGGGGCATCATATATTACTCACAAGTAAAACTATAACTGATTGATGTTGGTTGGGCAGTTTCTGTAACTTGGGAAGATTCTTATTTCCACTCAATCTTCTGGTTCCAAATCAGGGTTAAGAATGTAAACATGAGTCTTAATATTTGTGGTGAGAAGTCCTGGTCTAGGAAAGGATTCCTCCAAAACCTTGCCATATTCTACAATCTCAGTACCATTTTACCTACTACTACCTCTTTTGCCATAAGTTCCAGGGTCACATTTTGCAACACTCACTAGGAAATTGAGAATGCTATGGGAAAATAAAGAAGCAAGATCAACTTAAAATTCTGCAATAACAAATTTCTGGTAACGACACAAAAAATTTAACTTTAGAACTTGGTATTCATAGGTAGAATTATAACCAGCATAAGTTAAAAGCACTCCAATAATCAGAGAGATGTAACACATATTTGCATTATAAAGTGAACCAAGAGATTTGGAGACTGGATATAGAATGTTTCTCTTAGAAACATCAGATATAATGTATTGACATTTGCAAGAAAAAATGTGGCTCATAATGTTCAGTCAATGGACAGTCAAAAAAGAACAAGATCTTAAACAACAATTTATATACAGAAACTAGCACTATATCGCTATTCCTACTTAGCTATGTCTAATGTCATGGTTCAGTACCTATACAAAAATGGCAGACCAGAATTTACAACCTTTCTAACTACTTACTAGACAGGAATAGTACGAGATATTTTGGTTACTGATGTGTCGTTACGTTAGGCAATATGTATAAGAGGAATTAATATTCCATGTTCGACACATCATGTTTATGTACAACATCTTAGTACAGTTAGCTTACATAGAAATTTAACTTTTTTTACTTAATACACCGGAAAGAAGTTGTATCCTTTTTCTAAGTTACCATAAAAAGGTTACAGCCTTATTTGTTAATACTTTACATCCTATAAAAGGGCATTTTTGAGTCAAATACAATAACAGTTATGTTTGATTAAAAAAAAATCTGTAATTGTATCTCAGAAAAGAAATCCACCCTAAGAAGAAATGAACCTGTTAATGCTTTGAAATCTTTAGAGTAATTTTTATGGTACAGTGCTCTGTGTTTATCAATACGATATTAATAGATTGTAAATTTGCTTTCACGCATTAACATATTTCTAAATATACGGCTTGTAGATGAACTAGAGTGATGAAGAAGTTAGATAACCAGCCAGTATTTTCCTAGCAGTGTCTTCTCCTTCAAACCAGCTATCACTTTCAATTTATAACTCAAACACTTAATTTTTATTCATAAACAAATTTAATTTTGACTTCTGAGTAAACATACTGTTCCATGTCACGGTATTATCCTTAAACAAGGGTATTTTTTTTTTGTATACTGCTTAAGTATTCGAGACTAAATTATCATTTTCTTTCTTTTTTTTTGGAAAATTTCATAGAATTTCAACTGGAAACGTTGTATCCACATGCCTTAGGTTTAATATCATTTCATACAGCTTATTTAAATATTGCACTTTGTGCACTACATTCCCTGGACACTGTGCAATAATTAAGTTTGATAACTTTTAATCAGCCAAATGGGCCACAAAAAACAGATCTATTTTCCTGTCGCTTGTTGAGAGGAGACTTGTGCTGCTATTGCGTTGATTGATCTATGCTTTCTCATCATGGAAGCAGTGTAGTACACATATGTATATACAGTTGGTACTGTGTGCCACGAGCTAAGAAAGGATTAATCACACGCGAGAACAAGCCGTCTATTATGTGCAATATAAGATCATTCAGAAGTCTCGTTGGTTCCTTGTACTGTTGAGAGAAATGTGCTAGAGGTTTCATGAAGTATGTTTTATATGAAGCTGGGGAAAACCCTTATGCTATGAGAAATTCTTACAGTTTCGGTAAAAAAAATGTTTTCGCTGTTTAAAATTTGCAAACGACTACAGTGACTGTTGGGTAAAATTACCAGAGTTGGGAATGGCAAACAAAACATGTTGCTGGTAGGATTGGAATACGTGGATACTAAGTGTTCTTCGTTTCTGGTTAGTGTAATTAAACCTACTGTGTATTCTACACCCCACCCCCACTTCCAGTTTATATGCTGAAGTCGAATTAGAAATTACTGAGTGGGTTTTACCAGAGAGCATACCACATTTTTGTTGGGAACAAATGCATAATAAAGACTATTAAAATAAATAATGTAAACGTCGTGACGTGGTTTTCATTTTAATATCATAAGATATGTAAACCAAAACAGAGTTGTTTATTATGAGACTCTAACCTAAAAAAAAATCCATTGCTAATCGTTGTTATTCGTTATTAACTTAAACGGACAAGGACTGGCGATGGACATTTTTATTTAGATTAGAATCTCATAATAGACATCTCACTTTTGGTTTTTATGATAACTTCAATCAATGTTATATAATGTTAATTTGATCGCCTATATACAGTTGATATAATTTACAGTATTAGAACTGTGTATTTACTTATATATTTATAGACAAATTATTCAAATAATGTAAAGACTGATAAAACTAATCTGTAGTAGTTTCTCATTTTGATATAAAATTTCTTTGGCTGTTTTGTCAGCCAGACCGGATTAAACTAGAATAATGTTCATGAGTAATCTAGCTTTGCTGTGATCACTGAGGGTATCGAAACCCAATTTTTGGCGTTATCGACCTTCAGAGCTGCCGCTGAGCCTCCTAGTTGAAACTGGAATTTAATCCTTGAAGATAAACGTTACTGCTACAATGTGTGTTCACGCTGAATGCTAGGCTTAATAGTGAAGAGTTGGAAACTACATGGTAAAAAAAAACGTGATTGAAAAGCAGCTATAATTGTTTAAATTCAATTATATTGAATAAAATGTATGATTCATTATGTTTAAATTCAAGTATATTGAATAAAATGTATGATTCATTAGGTTTA
>NW_013666847.1:114261-134905 GCF_000517525.1 Limulus polyphemus | reverse complement strand
CAAGTATATTGAATAAAATATATGATTCATTAGGTTTAAATTCGAGTATATTGAATAAAATGTATGATTCATTAGGTTTAAATTCAAGTATATTGAATAAAATATATGATTCATTAGATTTAAATTCAAGTATATTGAATAAAATATATGATTCATTAGGTTTAAATTCGAGTATATTGAATAAAATGTATGATTCATTAGGTTTAAATTCAAGTATATTGAATAAAATATATGATTCATTAGTAGCCAATAATGATTCTGAAAGTGAGTCAAAGTTGGTCAGAATTTGAAAATTCCTATAAATTATTGGACCTACACTAAAACCAAAACATATCAATTCAGCCTTATAATATTAATAGTGAATTTATAGAGAAAGTTATTATCAATTAAAAAAAATTATACGTCTCGAAATTCTATGAACTTCATTGTAAACCAAGCGAACTGAACAGTACTAACAAGCTGATGTATGGTGCCAAGTTTGAATATATACTGAAAGTGCATTGAACCCAGACAAATGGAAATAAAGACAGCAGTGGTCTGTCATTCAGGAGATAAATGGAACAGTTTCACAGAACTAATTATCGAAAGTATAGTAGGAAACAAATAACTGTAAGGACTACATTTGCTTATTTGCAGAAACATGTATGATGAAATCCTTAGCTTGTAACAGCTACTGTTGTTGCTATACCGTGCTTGGACACTTGCGAGTTTCGGTGCTTAACACGCATTCATCAGACACGTGCGCCTGGAGTAGCTGTACCAATAGCACTCTAAAGACAGAAGAAGGTCAAGGGAACGCGCATGGGCAGAACTTTCGGTCGACAAAGTCAGAGGAAGAACCGGGTGTCATCTAAACTCGGTCTGTATGAGAGTTAGTCAGCTGATCATGTATCTTGGGGACACGTCTATACTAGATTTGATTTTCCACGTGAAACTTGATGCGTCAAAAGTAGGGTGAGTTTTTAAAGTTATGTTTAACACAACTGGTGGATGATCACGTATAGAAAGTGGTACTGTAGCATTATTAGTACTGTGTGTATAAACGCTCGCAGTGTATTTTCTAAATGTCTCAGAATCGAAAGTACACAGTGATTGTGTTTCTATTAAAGTACGTAGTGATTGGAACTGAGATTGATTTAACGCTGTTTAGTTGCGATGAGATATTAACTCCCTTTAAGATTCCATAAATTCTTTGTAAATCTGGAAGGATGAAAAATATAGCTTTTTTGTGTCTCTAAAGATCTGTGTTCCTATCTCTTACGTTATTATTTCTCAGATGATGCTCTATTGTTTTATTTCCAATATTGTTTGTTATTGCTTTGTTTCTAAAGTTATTCCTGTTTCGGTTTTTCCACTGTAGTTTTACATAATTTTGTCTTTCAAATGATGATCCATTATTTTATTTACTAGGTTTCTCCTCACGAGTTTATTCCTAATATTATTCCTGTTTTGTTTATTACCCAAATAGTTCTGCGGTAATAAACAAAACGGGAGTAACATTAAAAATAATACAGTGAGACGTAACTTAGAAAATAAAACAATATAGCATCATTTGAAACCCAAAAACTACCAAATAGTTCTGCATAGTTTTGGGGTTTCAAATGATGTTATATTGTTTTCTTACTTAAATTATTTCTGTTTTGTTCATTTCCCAAGTAGGTCTGTATAGTTTCCCCTCAAATAATGCTCATTTGTTTATTTTTTAGGTTTATACCTCATTATGTTTTTTCTAAATTATTCCTCTTTTGTTTATTTTCCAGGTAGTTCTGCATAGTTTTGTCTCTCAAATATTGTTACCTTGTTTTATCTTCTAGATTTTACCTCGTTGGTTTGCTTACCTCTGTTTATTTATTATTCAAGTGTTTTGCAATGTTTCATTTCTCAAATGATCTTGTATTTTTATTTCCTTGATTACTTTTCGTAGTTATATTTCCAAAATTTCTTCTGCATTATTTAATTTATTATTAAACGTCCCATTGTCTAATTTATTATTTTTTGTTATAATTAGACAACTTACTTGATAATATTTCTGATTAGAATCTCAAATTACGCTCTACATGTTTTGATGCTCTTACAGAGAGCATCATCATGAAGAGTCATGATGATGACGCTGTAATAGCATCGTGTGCAATTCCACAATGGATGAAAACATCTTAACATTAATTTATTTTTGTCGCGTTTTATACCGTTCAATTTATTTCCTAAACATTCAAGAAAATTCCACATATTAAATTAAGGGTCCATCTATTGAGGTCAAAACCCCCTCTAGACGATATTAATACAAATCACTAAATTACAGAACAACGACAACAAAGACATAGACTACGACAGTATAAATAACCATAGTTATATAATTAGAAATAAACATGTATTTGTCTTTATACTCTAAAAATGGCTTGTTTTTATTACAAGGGTAGTCAAGTTCAGTTCAAAAAAGTTACCTTTAAAAGTTATTTAACAATAATTTATCTTAATATTAATAATAGATATGCATGCGAGTCATAAATTATTTAAGTGCAGCTACTAACGTTGATTTGAAGTACAAACTGTATAAAGATAGTCGTTATTTTCAGCTGTCTAAAAACTACCTAGTGCCAGTAAAAACTTAGTTCAGTTATCACAGTTTCACACTGTACACCATGGTGAGTAATTTTCCTCCGAGAGACCTAGATTTGTCTATGAAGAATCTAGGACATTCGAGTGACCTGAATGCACATGTATATAACTTCCTGGCGTGTAGTGTCAAGTGGTTAAAAACAGATGACTGTTGCCGTGAGCTCCAAATACGTGGAACCTCACCTGTTAGGTTTTCGAAAATATTACTTGTGACCTAGGCCTAATATATAGAAGAAGGTTAAAATGCCACCTGCCTCTGAAATAGTTTTAATAAAGAAAACATATTGTTATTTGGTTATGAAGTGGATATGAGCTGTTGATTGTCACGAGGATATCAGACACAAAGCTTACTTAATTTTTGATACCGTACACAAAGAAAATAGAAGGTTATTTTGTGGTAATTATGGTAATTGTTATGCATCATACAGAAAGCATACTAAATTGTATTATCATAAAGTATTAGCCTGAATGACTGGGGTTTTAAGTGGTTACAAGGTACGTGGGTTTAGTCTTGCGTGTCGTTTGTTCACAACGCCTTACAGGTTTTAGACACAAAGTTTTATTGTTCGCATGCTTTAGTTTTGAAACTATCTTCCGTTTATTGACTTGAATGCATTTTATTTTTTTCTTGCACTAGATTTTATAAATGTAAACGAAGTACAAGTATATGGGTATACGAGGTTTATATGTTTGAAAATACTTAGTTTATCTCTCATGTGGATAATATGTGAAAAATAATTATTTACGGATTTTATTTTGTAATATTCATGAGTTAGAAATTGTTATATGCAGAATTGAACATTGATTATAAGAACTTATGAGTGAAACTAAAGAAGAACTTAATAATGTCAACCACATTATATCTGCCATATCCAGTAACGAAGATACCTTTCGTCCAATACCAGGGCTCATCAGGCCAGCTAGGATACAAGAGGCTATTTATATCATCAATTACTTGAACAATTGTTTCGAGCTGAACTTTATTTTGATTGATTATATAAGTCAGTTATTAGACATCAGAATTGGGTTTATGATTTAAAAACATCAATTATTATATATTTCATCATCAACTTGTCTATTATTAATATTTATTTATTTTACTTGAACTAACATTAATCATCATTCAAAAGGACTGGCAAACCATTAAATTTAGTAATTCATAATTTTATCTCTTGTAATGTCTATAAGTTAGAATTTCTTTACGGATTTTATAAGTGTGAATTTATTTACAAACGTTATATCTCGTGATGTTATGTGTGAGCTTATTTACATATGTTATCTCTCGTGTTGTTATAAGTGGGTTTGTTTACAGATTTTATCCTTCATAAAGATGTTGTAAATTTGAATTTATTGAGATTTGTATCTATCGCCAAATTTAGAGTTCCACGGTGACTCCGCGACAAGTCTGGGGACTCGTAACTATAAATCTGGTTTCAATACTAGTTGTGAATATGGCACAGATATCCCAAGTTATTTTAAAAGAAGTTTGGAAATGTTTAAAATTTTCATCTCGCATACAATTAAAACAATAATTTCCTCAAGGCTACAGACTTGAGGCTTTTTTACTGTGGAATAGCGTAAGTATTAATCATATATCTCTATCATTGTTATCCTACGCACACTGTAAGTCAGTGTTATCACTAACCAAGCACAAGCGTAACAGTTAGGCGAGCTGGGCGTTCACCTCTGGTGTTGCACTTGTACTCACACAAGAACTGAAGAGACTTAAACATTAGAGGAAGTGTGACGTTGTCATCACTATTCGCTGTAGGTTAATTATCTTGATAAAGAAAAGAAAAAACAACAGCAACAAAAATAATATAAGTGTATGGTTTCAATACAAATAACATGGTAGAACAACACGTGTGAAGTATGCTTTATTTGTGTGTGTGTGTACAGCATATAAGAGAGCCAGTTACGATTTTACTTATACGTATTTAACTATAGAATAAAAAAGGAAAAATAATCTGGCGTATGGATACATAGTGGAGAAGTTCTAAACATTTACTTGAAAAGAACCCACGACGTATTCTTTTCTTTTTAACAAAAACATTTTCGAACAGAAGTCAACCGGTTTTTCCTTCATCCCACGCTATTTTGGTATTACCTTTCTGAATCGGGCCGGCACACGCCTGGGGTGGTATGGGTTTATCCTCGTGAGTGTTTCGTGGCAGGCGCGTTGCGCCGAGCACCATCCAATATGCTTGCGAGCCTCATGAACCACTTTTTGACATTCTTGCTTGAAGAAGGCCGCAGAGCAAGGTCGGGGTAATTGTATCCATAGGCACTAAGTAGCCTCGTGTCAGACATTGCTGCCATCATTGTTTTCATTGAAGTGTATGAACATCAGCAGGTTTCTCCTACTTTCATTTTAAATTTTGAACTTTTTTAAAAGTTTTTTTTTATTAACTGCTATTAAAATGTATCATTTATTGAAACTCAGCAAAAATTTATTAATACACTTCTTCACGTCAACAAGTATTTTAACCTTTTTTTAAAAAATTAAATAATTTGTTTTGATCAAATCTTTCGGATTGGTAATTGAATTGAAATCCACTAAAAGATGGTACGACATGACACTAATAGGGGTCAATATTTTTTCTTCCCGAAGTTATTATGTTTTAAGCACACATTTTAATAGTGGAATATGAAAAATCAAAGAACGATAAAATAAACCGTTAAATTTTCGTTTCTGTTATTTATATCTACACAATAAGTTGTTCAGTACAGGGT
Organism: Limulus polyphemus; assembly: GCF_000517525.1. Classification (NCBI taxonomy): domain Eukaryota; kingdom Metazoa; phylum Arthropoda; class Merostomata; order Xiphosura; family Limulidae; genus Limulus; species Limulus polyphemus. The sequence continues at coordinate 129,556 of NW_013666847.1, read as the reverse complement.
CTCTTCATGATTAGAGGTATAAACGCTAAACGTGCCATAATCAGCCTTGTATAAAACAATAAAAACTCACTAGTACTGTTTCACTCTTTAGCCATGCTAAATATTTATTTTGAAGAGCTATTTCTAAAATTATTTTCCATCATACACCTTCAAGTGTTATGAATAAAATTAACTATAATTCTTCATGTTGAATTATTTCTACATCTACTGTTTTCGGTGTTATTAAGTACATGATGTATTTCAAGCGTGATAGAAATGGAATGTTTGTGAATGTTTAATATAGAGATAACACTTTGGATTAAAAATGCTTACACTGTGATACAGAAGTAAAATATACACTGATGTGTAGAGGCTTGTGAATTAATAGTGAGCATAAGGCTAGAACAATATAAGTTTCAGTGCAGTTCATCAAAGACAATTGACACTATTAGTAGAGCTTTGGTTCTACAGTCAGTCAGTCGGTCGGACATCAACATCACTTACAACTCCTCTATGACTTTGGGCTCTCAGCATTTAGGTCATAATCTGAATCTGGCCTAAAGGTAACGAACCCTCAATTTAACTGATCTAACGCACAAACCGGAGTCGCCTTTCTTTTTCCAAATTTCTTCTCGGTGGCGTTGTTATACCAGTTTTGCGGCAATTAACTCAGCGTTCCGCAACACGAGCATATATGTGTATAGGTATTGTAGGGTGGCAGAGGGCGCTGCCGATGCCCTGCCTTGGGCACGGCGTCGCCTGCAAGTAGTTGAACTGTCAGATTTCGTAGAGTAATGTTGGAGAGTGGACTGGTTAGATGGAACGTGAAGTGTATTGAATTTTTGTTTTGTTGATCGACGCTTTTGAGTTAGCAAACCTACGAAGATCACATCTGTGTGGAAGACGCTGATTGAAAGAAATACTTTGTTTTCTTCCAGGTGGAAGAAGTTGAACCGATGTGCCAAGTGCAGGATGACCTTAGTGTTGCCAGCGTTTTGTAGTAACTGCCCAAACTCTTCCCTGTTTTGTAGTAACTATCCTCCAAACTCTTCCCTGTTTTGTAGTAACTACCCTTCAAACTATTCCCTGTTTTCTGAAAATATAAACGTACCAAGCATGCCTTGTGGCTTTGACAGCGAACCTTTGGATTTTGAATCTGTATTGTTTTCAGTTGAATGGCCGTCGACGTTACGCGATTTGCCCGAGACAACTCAGGACAGCGACTCATCGAAAATGACTGCAGGTAAGGCACTGTATAGTATACCAACTTGAACTTATTGAGGAGAATGTTTTGTATTCCTTTTACTGCTTGCCATATGAAGTGATGCTGTTGATTCAGAAGATATATATATATATATATAATGACCGCTTTGTCTGTACGTGTAACCAGTTTATTAGAATAATCTCTATTCTGCACTTGTATCTTTTTCTTTTCTAAAACCAGTTAGGTTCAAATGGGTCAATGAACTAGGAATATAAATTGTGGTTGGGAGAATGTGCTTTGAAGTTTGAGTTGACTTGCTCAAACAGGATGGCTGAAAAGTATCGTCAGCTTGCAGTCTCGTTCACATAATTAAAATTAAATAAACTATGTAACATAAAATAAAATAATCACACAGTGTATAAAATGATAAATCCGATTTCATTTGTACCCTAATAATCAGTGACCCTTCTTGAATATATTTACCATTTTTGTTCTCGTATAACTATTAGAAGTGAATGAAGAGAAATACCACTGTGCGATTTAACTTAACCCTTCTGTTACATTGTACCGTAGGGTCAACGACATGATCTATGTTTGTGTATGCCTTGGTCTTTACAGTCTTTGGCATATTCTAACGTTTTTCCAAAGTGTGGAGCGTTCTCCTTTCCAGGGTGGCGCGGTCCAGCATGGCCAGGTGGTTAGGGCGCTCGACTCGCGATCTGAGGGTCGCCAGTTCGAATCACCGTCCCCTCAAACATGCTCCCCCCTTTTAGCCGTGGGGGAATTATAATGTGGCGGTCAATCCCACTATTCGTTGGTAAAAGAGTAGCCAAAGAGTTGGCGGTGGGTGGTGATGACTAGCCTACCCTCTAGTCTTACACCGCTAAATTAGGGACGGCTAGCACAGATAGCCCTCGTGTAGCTTTGCGGGAAATTCAAAACAAACAAACAAATCCAGGGTGGCGAGAACGATTAGAGTCAATAGTAAAATTAAGCGTTTTAATATAATGTGTATTAGTGAAAATAATAAGTAATTACTACAACACGTATAGTATTTTAATGTGTATTACATCATGTCACTTAGCTCATTCTTTCACTTGTTAAAGGGGGGAGCAAAAGAAAACATATTTATTAAAGGGAGCGTGGATAACAAACATTTGGGGAAGACTACCATGTGAAAATCTTTTTTCTATACCAGCACAGGTGTATTCGCTTTGGCTACGCTTATAATGCGTTTCGGGGAAATCCACAAATTTTCTCGCAGTTATAGTATGTATTGTGTAGATATATAGTGATATATCCAACACGATATCATGTTTTCACACACGTTTTGGCATAAATCCTGGGGTTTCTCCGACATTTACTGCTTTCTGCATCTAGAGTATCAACTATGCATTTGCTTTTACGAGAAGATTCCCTCCCTATCATCTCAGTAAAAACCAAAGCTGTGAATGTCGGAAAAACCATAAGATTTATTCCAAATACGTTTTCGATACTGGTTCCGTTTTGATTGCTACTACAGGGTTAATGCACATGACGTCACACAACAAAGGATTCTGTCATGAAATAATAAACAAGTTGTTTTAGTGGCTTTGAAACTATGTAACAAAAACTGCAACATTATAACAAAATGTTCCACACGGGGAGTAAACGTTGCTACCGCAGCGAAAGGGTGAACATAAACTATGATGTAATTAGTAAATCGTAGTATAACTGATGGTGTGTCGTAATAAAATAACGCAATATCCGGTATGTACACATCTAGAGAAACGTATTTAGACTTACAAAAACAATCACTTAATTACTTCTACTGAACAATACAACATGAAATATGGTTAATATGATTATATTCTTTATCTACATTTTTCATTCTAAATGTGTGTTCAGTTTATGTTCGTTCGGCTAGTTCTGACCTTGAGTCATGTACAGAATGAGTTTTTATTATCAATACTCTTCAAAGTTCAATATGTACAGTACAATAGGTTTATATTATCACGACTTTTGTGAAATGATACTTTTCATACTGTGTTTTCCTTTAACACCCTGTTGAAACCTTTTACGTGAACTATTGTGGTTAATTATTGCTAATACTGTTGAAAAGATTAGTCCACCTATTATGTTGTGGGTCTATTTTAGCTCTGCTAGTACAGTTGGGTCTATTTGACTAGACACCGGTTTCAATTACTTTAAAATGTAATATGTAAATATATCTTTGAGTTCATTCTAATATTTAACATCGAGTCATAGAGACATTGCATAAGTTGTGAACTTGACGTAAAAAAGTGCGTTTGGAAAGTCGATAGAGTCCATATTGATCCCATTCCCATCGAAAATTATAGGTTTAATGGTCATAATTAACGACAACTAAATAAATAAATTGCATTTTTTTTATAATTCGTTCAATTTATTTTCAGATGTTGTAATATTTATTAGTAAAAGTGTCGTGTTTCTGATAGTACACCTCCCGACTCCAAAAATATTTCACAAGAAGTTCTTTTAACAAAATTTCGTGGTGCTTATTTTTAACATCGCATAATTAAAAAAGATGTTATTAATATCTCATTTTAAAGGATGATTTATAATTAGAAGAAAAATAAAGTTTTCCTAAAATAATAATGTTCTATAATACTGTGATAGATGGGCGTGACCTAGTGGTTAGCATGCCGAACTATACATTTGAGGGTCCGTTGTTTGTAGGCACGTTATAAGAGTGACTGTGAAATCCCTCTATTCTATTAGAGTAGCCCAAGAGTAAGCTATCTTCCCTCTAGTCTATCAGTTCAAAATTAGAGACGACTGGAGTAGATAGTCCTTGCGCGAATATCCGAAACAAACAATTCGATGTTACTAAAATCTAATTAAATCGAATAAATAAAAGAAATTTATTCTTCGTGTTATTGTTTTAAATAATATTTGAAACACGTTGGATTTGATTTTGTTATTTGAATAGGTGAGAAGTCTAGTTACAGGCAAAAAAGTCTTTGTAAATGAGTATGGATACTGTTTTGTTCAAGACCCTGTAGTTAGTTAGTACACATACTCGAGAATCATAGAGACGTTGCGCAAATTGTAAACATGACGTCTGTTGATCAAGCCAATGAAGGTCGTTTCTTCGCGTTACTTGGTGAACACTTATCTCTGGTAAAGACCAGTTGTGAGTAGTAAAACTGGTAAAAATCCTTGACTTTTAAGAGTGTTTTCCCTGGAACAAATAACGCATGAAGTTTCAACATTCTTTACTTTCGTATGCCACAACACTTTAAACAAACTAACAAGTTAAGCTTCCAGCGTTCTATATTCCCCTTAGAAAAACTTGCTACTGTATTTGATATTGTTGACCAAGTCAATCATCTCGCTTGTGAGTAATAATGTTAACTAATAAACTCAACTGAGTTAAGTTATAGTTTTATTTACACAAAGTGTCAGGACTATGTTAATCTTTTCAGAAACAAATTGTGTATGTTACTTTTATGATGCAATCTTGTAAATTTAAAGGTAAGTTCTTCTTCGTTTTTTGGAAAAAACCCTCCTAGCTTAAGATGCTCAGCAAAATAAGAAACCACTTTTTAATATGATTACAAACGATTCTCTTGGTTGTGTGAAATTAAAGTGTACAGCCAGTCTGGTTGAGAAAATGAGTGAACATTTCTCACTGATGGTTTTCTATAATTAAACAAATTTCTCACGTAACTATGACCTTCATGGAATAGCAGGTCGTAGATTGAAGGTGTGTGAAAACCTGTTTAGAATGTTTGTCTCATTGGAGAAAATGTAACAAATGCAACTTCTAAAAAAATCTGTTATTCATTAAGGTATTTATTAGAACAACAAAAAATTACATTACATTTTTTAAAAGCAACAGTTGTTAATTTGTTATGTTACAGTATGCAAAAATGTTAACTGGAATCGCGAGTTTCCAAGACCCATTGAAAACGATGTTAATGTTATCATAGAGTTTAATACATTGAAAATGTTCATGATGGTTTTCTTTGTTTTGTAAAATAGTGTTAATTGGAAATACTCTTGTATAATTGAAGGCGCCCGTTGTTCTTTGAAGCAATATTGATTAAATACATTTTAATATAATTATTTACAATACCATAGTTTTTAAGTTATCAGTTCTTTGTGCATGCGGATATAACTTTATGGCTTTTTGAAATGAAATTATTTTCGTGCTTCCAAAAAGTAGTAAGAATCAATTGTACGAATAATAAACATTTTAAGATAATGTGTGACATATGTCACGCACTGGACAAGAGGTTACAGCTGTAGGGTGCACAAGCCAGGTGGTTCTGGTTAAGTACAGACAGAAGAAAAATGCCGTAGAAATGGAAAATGAACGGGAATATTGTGGAGAGTAAACAACACAGAAAAGAGAGTTAAAGAGGGGGAGGGGTGTTAGCTTCTTCCCACTAGATACTGCAAGTTTATTACAGCTAGGTCATTGCTCTCAAAACAGGGTCTTGCACGTTGAGTATTTCTACTGTGGAGGTTGTAATCAGTTCTGTTATTCTACTTTCAGGGTCAGCTTGTGGTAACAGCCCCGAGGGTAGAGAGCTGCCCTCTACCGACAACAAAAGAAAACTCCATCAAGATGAAGATTTCTCAGTAAAACGGCAAAAGAAAGAGTATGAAGATGTTACCATGGTTGAAGACAACAAAGAAGTTAATCCAGCCACTACTGGTCTGGTGTCAGATGTGGAAGAGAAGTGTGGAGAAAATGCTAGCCAGCACTTGGAGAAATGTCATGATCAGGAAATGCCAATGGATGATATAATGCTTCCTACTCGTCGGCGCGTACCTCAGCTGTGGAATCCGCGCATGCGTTGGAAAGACGAACGACGCAAAGTTTTAAAGCTTTCGATGAACAAGTTGCGTCGTATCAAGGACCCAGAAGGTTCTCTGTGTCGCTCCGTTCTCATCAATAATACTGTCAAATGTTTGCAGAAGGAGATCCGTGAAGAAAAAAGTGCCCGCCACCGCGTTATGGGAAGAACCTGTTATGTTTTAGACTCTGACTCACTCGCATCCCACTCAACTTCTAGAAGCTGGACCTTCGATGCTGAGCCTTCTGATGTCATTCCTAGAAAACCTCGAAGCGATTCTGTTTATTTTTCTTCATGCAGTGAAGATATAACTAACTACGATGAAATATTTGGTCTGGACGAAGAGGTTTTAGGAGCTGATGCGTCATGTAGACAAACCAGGCTACAAACACTCATTTCTGAACAGTTAGTTAACTGTGACGCGGATGCTTGCACGTGTACAACCCATACTAACAGGAATGTCGTTAGTGGCTATCAAAAACATCCTCAGACATATAGTTACAAAGGAAAGATTGTGGACGATCATAATTCGCGCCATCAAACAGCATCACCCAACCCATGTGCTACCCAATACCGCATCAGCCATGACTCATTCCTGTCAGATGGACTCATCTCTCAAAGCGTATCAGTCTTGGACTCGGTTGTGTATCAGAGTTTATTAGCATCTTTAGAATCGTGAGGTGAAATTAAATATTTGCTAAAAAATATTTGTAATAGGCATTGCTATTATGGCATCCTTTCAAACTATATCAAGTGATCTCTGTTCGTTTTTTTTTTGTGTTGTTTATCACAGAATGTGACTTAAACGTAAATAGCACGGTGTGTGCGGGCAGCTGTGAAGTTGAATATTACAATAAAAGCGTTAACAAGCGTGTTCATTGTCCTACTTTGGCACGGGTTAGGCTAGTTGAGAGAGACTACGCACAGTATGTGGGTCACAGGGGGTACTGGCCCTCTTAGTTAGGATCAGAATAGAAGAACAACAGAGAAACCATGTGTAATTATAAGCAAGACACTTCTCAAGTGCTAGTGGCCTATAAAATGTTAACCTTATATTTTGCATTACTTCAGTGAACGTCAACTACAGTATTCCCAGGTGCACGGGATCTTTGCACTTCCGTTACAACATTGGGGTTGTGTTGAAACATAGCATTGCCTAGTTTGTAAAACGTTTTTTTCTTTAAATTTACTATTTCTATCATCATTTAATAATTTAGACAGTTTGTGATTATAATGTTAAGATGTTGTTAATTATTGCTAATAATTTAATAGTAAGTTGTATTTATTTAGTTTAAATATGAAGGATTTTGTGATTATTTAAGGGCCTGCTAAACGAGTGTAATAATTGTTTCGAAACAGTGAACAGCTAGCTAGCTACCTTTTACATTTTGGATGTGAACAAACCTGCGATAATAGTTTTGTGATGCTAAATATCCCCGTGCTGTAAACACGCAGCGGGTGCTGTCGGTGGAATTGAGTTCAAGGTTGCGCGATTTTATATTAGGACACGATACAACGAGGAACCCGCTAATAGGGGGCGCTGTACAAAATTAATAATAGCAAACAAACAAATAAATACATGTAAAACGCAGTGTTTTCACCTTATAAACTTATACTTTATATTTGAGATAAATATAATTCATTACATTATATATGTATATATTTATTATTTTAAATAATTCACTGGTAGTAGTTATTGAAGTTTTACATATAATACAAATGATAATTAAGAGAACGGTGTAATTTTTGATGTTGGTCCCATTATGAAAAAAAAAATGCAATAAATACCATGAACCACAGCGTCCAAGATTTTTTTCAAAGCACTAGCCATCTTGTTTAAAAATGTAAATCATGAATTTTCTATACGTCAGAATGCATGATGAATCGTTCAAACTTTCTGGGTAAGATACTACAAGACTCCTCTTTGTTGTGTGTTTCTTGATTATTTTAACTAAAACCTGTGTTACAAGTTTCCAATTTTTTATCTGTTTTGATCTAGTACATACATACCTTTGTAACATAAACTATTAAATCCCCTTATTGTTTGTTACATGTATTAACTATTATGAGATGATGGCCAACCAGCGCCACGTGCCTGGGCTTTCCCAGCAGACCCTCACCTAGTTGTTGTGACCTTCTACTCGCTTAACAATTTATCAGGACTCCTAGGAAGGTCAGTCAGTTGGTGAGCGAAAATCTTGGATACGTGGATGAAAATATACTTGCGTGTTTATGTACCAACAGCGTTTAGAATGAGGAGGCAAAGCTGGAAACCTGGATTACACATGCTGCTCCGGAAATGGTGCTTTAATTAGCCAGCACTTGAAGAGCAGCGTTTATTAAATTACAATAACATTTATTCAAATACTGAAATGACAAACACAGAAACCGTTCAATAGTCAGAGTTGTGCAGTGCTGATTATCATTAATACACGAACCAAGGGATGAAAAGGCTTAGCGCGAATTTTCAAAACAAAATGCTTATTGCATGGTGCAAAGTCTTTATATTTTATACCATATGACATAATCGTTGACGACCTGACCATGGAAACAAATACTTGTAAATAGTTCCTTTTTTTTTCTTTCTTAGTCTTCATTAGGCTTGTCGTTGCCAATTTGTGGTGTTTGTTATACAGATGGGGATTTGTAATCATATGGATAGAATTATATTAAGTAGATTCTTATCGAGGAATACGAAACTATATAATGTTCTAACGTTTTGTTCAATTGATAATATTAGATTGTGTAATTTCTTTGTAATTGTTGCGCTTATCGCAACAATATAATGTAACTGCTTATTATTGTTGTAATGTGAAAAGTGCCCAGTGCCTGGTAAATATGATTTGCGGCCGTTGAAACTTTAAACGAATAATTTAATTATTAAGCAGGTGAAACATTGTAAGACTTTAAGTAGTTTTTCGTTTAACATTTAAAAAAGAAATGTTTCCCATTTGTTGAATTTCTTGAGTTTAAAAGTTAAATTATAAACGTTGAAAGTTAAATGGAGATTATAGTTCTACCAGTTGGTGTGCCCATCAAATAAAGAACTATAACGTTGATATTGAAATGTAAAGCTTGTTATTTGATATTGTTTAATATAGGAACATGAGCGTTTTTATTGTACTTAAAGTGATGCCTTCTATCAAATAGTCTCGTGACTTCGACCACTCTTATTACAATATAGGGTTTTTTTGTGGATCACTGTTTTAAACACATTTGTACATGATTCCTATCCGTCTTTTTAAAACTATTGAAAGAAAGGATCTCGCGTTCTCTGTAAAACGCTGTTCATCGCCTGGTAGGCATATCTACATCTTTGTTTATAACCAGCAATCATGTCACTGGCCATTTTAACAAATGCCTCTAAGACTTTGTGATAGCTTTAGTTTTTGTGGGTTACGTGATACTGTAGGTACATTTCTTATCGATTAAATTAGTCTGTATAAAGATTTGTAGTAATTTCTTAAATGGCATTTTCTTAAAACTATTTTAAAAGAACATTTCATATCTTCATCTTCAATATGCCTAAACCTGGAAATCTGCGATTTTTCTCGAGATGTGTATATATATATAAAACAATGTATATACATATATAACAATACAAACATTTCAGCAACGTAGCTTTTTTTCAACTACATCTTCAAGTCATAATATTTCGATAGTTTTTCTTTGCAGGGTATGTTTAAGTTTGTAATTTTTATCAAATTAAACTTTCACGATGATGGAAGAAAAGACATTGATCCTTCAGAACTTCCGATTTATTTATTTTATTTTGTCTAAGTTATGTGGAATTTGGATGCCAGTGGCTTTAAAAGTTTTTGTTCAAAACTATTCAGTCAAACTTTCCAAACTGGTATTATCTGCTAAAAAGTGCAATTTTTTAAAATCTTTTTCAGTCATTTCACGACATAATTACTTACTAAGCCCAACTATGTAGTTGTATTTTGTACTTAAGTGCCGACAAGGCTCTACAATTGTTTCACAGCTGGAGAAGACTGTGTTTATTATTCATTGTATTCTCTTTGACAGATAATTATTTGAGGTAATATAAAGATTTCTTTTCCTATATAAGAATACATTTTATTGTGTCAGTGAATTCTGAAGAAGTGTGTATATAAGTTGGATAACGGGCGGCCGAAACAGTCGGTTTGTCTAATAAGCTCTTTTATGCTGCTGTGTATGTTATATGTAAATGTGCTACGGATGTTGCAGAAACAGTTCATGTACAGCTAGTACTTAATGTATTTTCGTAAATAAACAAGCAATAGTAAAAAGACCTGTGCCTGTATTTTTTACGCCTTAAATATGTAAATAAAGATATGTTATGGTAGTGATACATAACAAAACTATAGACGTTGTAATACACACACACATTTTGTGAAATACACTTTTATAGGACAACGTTGATCTCCAAAATGTCAGTTCAATAATCTTCTTCTTAAGATGACTATTTACTTCACGCACTAATTGGCGGTCAGAGATCTCTCGACGTCAGAAGGTTTGTGATAGGATAATTTTTTTAGTGATCAGAACATAAAAGTGTGAAAGGGAAGAAGCGTGTCTAGACCGGTATTTAGGTCGTAGTGGATGACCTGGGAGGGTCAGTTACAAACTAGGCCTCTTTCCCCCTCCTTGATACATTTTAATTCATGAGAATTAACGCACAAGAAATAAATTTTTTGTTTTCTATTCCTATTAGCTTCTTCAGTACCATGCCCATGAATTTTATTTTATAGCATTTCATGCTATTTACCACACCACACATTTGATCGCGTCTAAAAAACGGTTCTTTGGTAAACGTCACTTTTCTCTAGATCACATTACCAGAAGCGTATATAACATAAATACCCTATCAATACACTTATCTAGGTGATATTGTAAGACCTGGTTAATGGTGACTTATTTGGTACCATACCTGGATATTTATTTTGTTGAATTTGAAAACGTATTTAAACTGTCCCGTAGAAACCATTCGTAAACATAAATCACACAAACCTTCTTCTTTCCACGATTTTTTTTAACATAAAACATAAGCCACAAACTTATGTTTTACATTAACAGTTTTTAAATATGCACAAAAGCATATTATAGGCCCAACTATTGTAATGACTGAAACAATCATAAATTTCACATTGCCAAAAAACTAGTTTAGAAAATACCTTTAATCCGATATATTCAAGTAGTGTTTTCTAAATTTTTGTGTCCAGTTGTTCTTCATGTTGTATGATATTCTTGTTAACTCAAATGTCGAATAGTCCTATCATGTACTAATCTGTTCACTCAGGTAAAATTTGTATCACTTTGGCCCTGTGTCTAAACCCCTGGGAAGAAGCGAACCCATTTCAAGGGGTGGCACGATACTTGTATAATTTGGTATGAGTTAGGGATTTGTCTCCTCTAGAGAAGTCTTGCACCGACGTCAAAACCTCACGTGATCCGTAGTTTACTGTGTTCTACTAGAACAACTGTTTACATTCGTCTTAGACGAAAAATAAATTTGTCTACTAATATCTTGTTTATTAATGTTATAAATCATCTCAGCGATGTACATAAAGAAAGATATGTCGAGAAAATTGAAAAACTTTAGAGCTTTGGATCCGTATCCTTTGCCAAAGGTGATGTTTACGCCTCCGACAGCATGTAAAGCTTTACTGAATCTTGTGTTTATACGGATTGTTGTTGATTGCTGAAAGGGAATGTTTTTGACGTCAAATATGCTAGCATTGAATGAAGCCGGAAGTTTAGTGACGTCACATACAAGAGTATACAAGTTGTATTTCGAACAGATGCTGAACATGTAGCGTTGAATTCTGGTATGACGTACTTTAATGTTTCTGTCTGAATTTCGACTGCATATTGGAAGTTATTTCTCTTTGTTATATATGAGCATGTATTTAAAGTACTCTTGACTTTTCCTATCGTTTCAGCATCCAGACGCTGGTCATTTCAGAGGTTGTTTTGAAACTTTTTGTGAATAAAGTTTTGTTTTACTTGTTCACTTTGTGATTTATTTTCCCGTCACCTTCTGTTCAGTGGCAAGCTTGGGGGCTTATAACGCTAAAGTTCGGGGTTCGATTCATGCGATAGGAACAGCGCAGATAACCCATTATGTAGTTATGCGCATAAACAAACAATTGACATTTGATTAACATTTCACCCGACTCGCTATGGAATGATCCAGAAGAATGTAAGAACATGACATATAGCTAAAATTTCAAAGTTTAAATGTTACTGTGTTTGACACCTACAATTGTAAATAACATGAGTAATACAACATTTCTGTATTGGGTTTTTCCTTCAACAAGAAATTGGGAAATAAATCTGTATAATAACCAACAGTAAGTAGTTTACGTTATAACACCTCCAAAAATAGAATATTGTAAATTTATACTTGAAACTGTATAGAATAAATTATCAAAACTTTTCATGTACGCGACCAAAAAAAATCTGTTAGAGTAAATGAAGAAGAGTTAAACTGTATATTTCAACAATATGACACAATCATTTGTATATTGATTTTATATACAACCATATCATCATATGCTCCTCCCCGGTGGAATATCGGTAAGTCTACGAACCTGCAACGCTAAAATCGGGAGTTCGATTCCTCTCGGTAAACACAGCAGATAGCCCAATGTGGCTTTGTTATATGTAAACGCATCATCATATGTACATTTAAACTTGCCCTCCAGTAGCACAGCGGTATGTCTGCGGACTTACAACGCTAAGAAACCGGGTTTCGATACCCATGGTGGGCAGGGCACAGATAGTCCATTGTGTAGTTTTGTTCTTAACTTCAAATAAACAAACATTTAAACCATAACATATCATAATTTGTACAACGTCGTCACCATTTCAACCAAAAACGTAACCATTTGTACATCGAAGTCACATTACATCAAAGTTATGATGGATATTAACAGTAATCTAGCATTAAATGTTAGAAGTATGACAATGAATATAAAAATTTGTTTCATATACAGAATCATTGCTATTTTCTCACTGTTATATAGACCGGCTTGATGGCTAGCACGCTTGACTCGCAACCTGCAGATCGCGGGTTCGAATCCCCGTAACTGAACATGCTCGCCCTTTCAGTCATAATGTGACAGTCAATCCCACTATCAGTTGCTAAAAGAGTGGTTTAAAAATTGGCGGTGGGTGATGTTGACTAGCTGCCTTTCCTCTACTCTATCACTGCTGAATTAGGGACGGTTAGCGCAGATAGCCCTCGTGTAGTTTGGCGCGAAATTAAAAAAACAACCAATATTTACAACCACGGTTAAATGAAATATAAAACTACTGCAATAAATGGAGAATCAATATAAACGACCCTAAAACACAAATCATATTATTTACAAAATCAAAAAAGAAGAGCAAACAACCCCAAAAATTATACCTTTACGAAATTATTCTCCAAGTAGCCACATCAGACAAATTCCTGGGTCTAAACTAGATTGAACTAAGCATATAAATGAAAGTAGAAACAAAATCTGGCAAAGAGCGAATTATGTACGACGTCTATCTGGCAACAACAGGGGCATTACAATTGAATACATACTTGAAATAATATAAAACAAACATACGTCCAGTGGTAGAGTATGCCTGCCCAGCATGATTAAATGTAACCAAAGCATACATACAAAAGATACAGAAAAAACAGAAAATCCAATAATCACTAAAGCATACATAGATCCTAGATACACAAACACAACCTTCACAATAACACAAACATCCCCATGTTGTCAAACACTTCAAAATAGACCAATACATTACTTCATTACATCATTAAAAACGCTGAAAAACTTTATCATAAATGACGAAAATAAACCTAAGCACCTCTTACCACTAAATCTAGTACATTCTTCAAGTAACCTATGACCACCTACTACTGAGCAAGCCGGTAGCTAGATATAGTGTTAATTTTATCTTAAAAAGGGTTTTTATGTGTAAAAATAAGATTAATGCTGTATGTTTTACATTAGTATGTATGTAATTGTTTGTGTGAGTAAAACTTTACACTGACAACGAACGAAAAAACGGAATATACACCAGACAACACGAAAAATCTACGAAGTCCATTCATGGACATGGATGGCCTGAAAAGGTTCAGTCGCGTGTGCGAATGAGCTATTGTAATGCACATGCAGTAGCTGCATGATGTAATAATGGGTTTTCCTAGCTACCGGGCCGAATTCTACCAAAGAATTAATGTGGGCTTCATCCACGACACTCACGAAACCAATCAACAGCCAAGAAGGGAGGTAGAGATCCAGGGTGTACCTTATCCTCCCAGGTCACTTGACGAAACAACGATCAATAAAACGCTAGGTAACGAAATATGAGTGATAATGCTTGGAGACGGCTTGAATAGGTAATGAAGAAAAAGTTTAACATAACAGCAAATGTACAACGTTTCGACAAGGTTTTGTCATCATCAGGTACACGTAGTTTACAATGACACAGATATATATATATATATACAGTATGGAACAAAGAGGTCACATGACCGGATACTGTTGCAAGACTTAGAAGATATATTTTGGCACCCCAGGGTGTTGGTTTAGAGTAGGGTTGTTTTGTTCATTTAAGATGGATTCCTTAATTTTTCGTTTGTTTATGTTTGGTTCTTTGCTTAAAATTACCGTGTTTTTAATAGCTATAATCGAGACACATGCCATTCATTCTGCGCTTCATCCCCCACTATACTGGTACAGATATGTCAATGACACTTTTGCTGGTTTCACTTCTACAGAACACACACTAACTTTCTTTGAACACATAAATTCCATTCACGCCAACATCCAATTTACCATAGAATACGAAAACAATAAACAGTTATCTTTTCTTAACATCAACATTATTAGATCGAACACACAGTTTAAAACCAAAATTCACCGTAAGAACACACACAGCGGCCTCTACATCCCCTGGAATTCCGCTAATGACACCACACAAAAAATTAACACACTCAAAACCTCATAAACACAGCCACAGGACTCTGTTCAACGGACTACATAAATTAAGAAATCAACCACATAAAGCAATCCTTCATTCACACCAATAAATTTCCACCAGCTATTGTTGAAAAACTCTCCAACATTTCCCACAACAAAACTCAACTCACGAACAAAATTGATATTAACAAACCCAACATCAGAACATTACACTGCAGTTTACCTTTTGTCTCTGAAACCAGCTCAAGAATTATCCACGCTTGGACAAGACTAGCCATTAAACTCAATATCTCTGTCAATGTCAAATTCTCTCAAAAATACGGCCCTGA
>NW_013666847.1:110715-113610 GCF_000517525.1 Limulus polyphemus | reverse complement strand
CACAACAGTTCCGGTCATGTGACCTCTTTGTTCAATACTGTATATATATATATATATATATGTGTGTCAGTGTAAACTATTTATACCTGATGATGACAAAATCTTGTCGAAACGTTCTACATTTGCTGTTATGTTAAACTTATATTAAAGTTTTTCTTCATTACCCATTTAAGCCATATCCAATCATTATTAGTCTCAAAGTGGGTTCCTCTTCATCGAATTTGAAATATGAGTGATATGGAATCCATTATTAAGATCACAAATAGTTACTAAGATCTTACGAATACAGTTTTATATCTTTACATTCGCAACTAAAGGAAAATTCAGTTAAAACCCACACTTTTGTTTTGTTTGCAATGCTGCACAGTCAAAGAGTTAATCATAATACGTGATTAGTATTCAAATAGGGGTTTTAAAGTTGGAAAAGTGGAATTTAATTTGTCTCGCAAGTTGTTTGAATTGTATAATTTCATAGGACAAATATTGTTTTTAAACTTTAGTAAGGGCGCTTCTTGATATTCTAAAAATATTTGATTATAAAAAGGCAGCTAAAGTATTAATAACTATGCATGGAAACATGTTTATTTATTTTATTTGAGTCCTTTAAATTAAATTTAACATCAGAAAAACAGACGTATTTATAAATGCAGAGCAAATATCGTTTACATAAGCTATTAGTTTCAGAATGTGTTTGCATTTACATTTAGGTATTTGTTTAACTCTAGAATTGGAGATGAATCCATATTCCATCAGCTTTTTATATACATTTTAAAAACTATTTAGGTTTGGCGAGCTAAGTGCTTAGGGTGTCGCGCTATCGTACCGAAAATTCAATATTCTCGTCGCAATGCAGCTGAATAGGGCTCGTACTTTAAATTCCATTTGCGTTTTAAGATTGACAGTCAATCCCATTATTCGGATCAAAACCAAACAAAGCCGTTACGGAAGCATGTTTGATTGACTGGTTGCCTTCCCTCTGACCAATAGTTCAAATTTATGGACTACTATACCTGAAACTTAGGGGCCGTTCAAGTTGAAAATGCTGAAACCGACACCAGTGCTAAACTATTTATACATTAAATTGGTTGAGGGTCCATGACTTTGTGGGTTACAGGGTCCCCTAATAACATATGAATTAAATAATAAAAATGTAAATAAAACTACCATCAATATTGCTATTAATCTCATTAAGTACTACTGGTCTCACTAAATGTTTTTGGTCAGTTCTGTACCCTGAGTGCTGTAATAGTCAAAAATATAAAATTAATTAATATGTGGAGCCCACAAATAGCGAACTATATAAAAAGAAATCAGTAATTTGAGGGTTAAAATAGTATATTTTCTTTTGTGAATTAAGTGAACACGGTCTGGATACATCCGTGGCATTCAAATACCACATATCCCATACTCCTGTAAACTATATCTCCATCGGTGTCATGCAAATACCACATATCCCATACTCCTGTAAACTAAATCTCCATCTGTGGCATGCAAATACCACATATCCCATACTCCTGTAAACTATATCTCCATCGGTGTCATGCAAATACCACATATCCCATACTCCTGTAAACTAAATCTCCATCTGTGGCATGCAAATACCACATGTCCCATACTCCTGTAAACTAAATCTCCATCTGTGGCATGCAAATACCACATGTCCCATACTCCTGTAAACTAAATCTCCATCTGTGGCATGCAAATACCTCATATCCCATTTTCCTTTAAACTAAGCCTCCATCTGTGTCATGCAAATACTACATAACCCATTATCCTATAACCTAAATTTCTAAGCTAGCCGAACCTCGTGAGATATTATTGGCCGAAAATATCGTTAAGCAGCGAGGGTACCCTAGCGATGAAACACTGCATTCTAATTTTTGTACTTAGGAACATAAGAAAAGTCTCTTGAATTAGTTATACTTCCTACCGGATTGAATTTGAGTTTTGCTTTAAGTACGTAGCTTGCTCTTATCGGAAGTTACTAGTAAATAGTATATATTTCATGTCATACAAAGAATTTTAACTTTTCTATAGTGCTCATTCAGAACATTTTGAATCCGGTCGAGGTGATGCGCTAATCAACCTTAGATGTTACTTTCTGTAGCACGACTAGGTGAAGGAAGCTTCATACTGTTCCATAGTTGTTTTGTATCCTACATTACTTTGCGTATGTGAGATTACGCAACGACTGTTGCATGAAGCAAAGATATTTACATATACTGGTGACCCAATTGAATGACTGGTCAGTTGCAAAGATAATGTAGATCTTGAGAAAAATTTTGATGATTTCTAACCAGATTAGTTTCCGACAACGAGGGTGCGTGTGTGTGTTTTAATATAGCAAAGCCACATTGGGCTATCTGCTGTGTCCACCGAGGAGAATCGAACCCCTGATTGAGAGTTGTAAATCCGAAGACATACCGCTGTCCCACCGGAGGACCCGACAATGAGGGAGCTAAAGTGCGCTGTAGAAATCTCGTCTTCGTTTTCATCTTTACAACGCTTGATCTGTTGATTATGTGTGTGGGTGTGTATGTATGTGTATGATTTTTCTTTAATGTCTAACCAAAGAGCTGTCAGTTTTCCAATCTGTTGATTACGTGTGTGTGTTTTCCTTTTCTTTAACGTCTAACCAAAGAGCTGTCAGTTTTCCAATCTGTTGATTACGTGTGTGTGTTTTCCTTTTCTTTAATGTCTAACCAAAGAGCTGTCAGTTTTCCAATCTGTTGATTACGTGTGTGTGTGTGTATTCCTTTTCTTTAATGTATAATCAAAGAGCTGTCAGTTTTCCAATCTATTGATTACGTGTGTGTGTGTGTATTCCTTTTCTTTAATGTATAATCAAAGAGCTGTCAGTTTTCCAATCTATTGATTACGTGTGTGTGTGTGTAT
>NW_013666847.1:99643-109838 GCF_000517525.1 Limulus polyphemus | reverse complement strand
TATATATATATATATATACACACACGTTATTATTATTTTATTTACAACAGATAAATACTGTTTAACATTTCAACATAATGATTTAATTTCCTTTATCTTCTTGTTTCAAACTGCATTTGTGCTTTTATAGTAAAATTAAAATTATGAACAATGTCAGCCATATTAGAAAAAAAAAAAGACATAGCCAAGTAGTATTAACAGTAATGACAAAATGTTTATGGTCATCGTAGGATAGATGTTAAAACAATCTACAAATGTTCTGATAAAAAATAACCTTGCATCAAACAGGTATAATGATTATCGTATCGTTTTTCTGTGAATTCTCTCCAGAATTTTCCAAATGGGCGTTTCCTTTGAATTGCTGAGCATGTCAAGTTGTTAAGTCAACAAAATTTAAACAAATAATATACATGCT
This sequence comes from Limulus polyphemus, assembly GCF_000517525.1. Classification (NCBI taxonomy): domain Eukaryota; kingdom Metazoa; phylum Arthropoda; class Merostomata; order Xiphosura; family Limulidae; genus Limulus; species Limulus polyphemus. The sequence continues at coordinate 109,423 of NW_013666847.1, read as the reverse complement.
CGGCTGTTCATGAATTCATGGGAAGCTCTCAGTCATACATTTTACAGGAAGAAGTTGTAGACAAATTAATTTTAGCATGCTTTGCTGAACAGTACAAATTTAAACGATCGATTTGATCGAGCATTTGTCTAATCATACTAGTTAATATGAAAAATTTGGAAACTGAATTATATAAAGACAAACTAAACTCAGTAATTGTATATGACAAAATTAATCAATCAAATTCGTTCCATGTTTACATCTTCGTTCTTGTAAAAAAAAGTTGAATCAAATTTCATTTTTGATTGCCCCACAGTGGCACAGCGGTATGTCTGCGGACTTACAACGCTAGAAACCGGGTTTCGACACCCGTAATGGGCAGAGCACGGATAGCTTATTGTGTAGTTTTGTGCTTAATTACAAACAAACAAATATTTTTTTATTGTGCCAATATTGAGATTTTGAATTTAATCCCATGTAATATATTTTTCCCATATACCTCAAGTCAATGCAGCGTGAAAATGTTTTGGAAATTTGTATTTTGATTTTCTAATCAGTATTAGTGTGATACGAGAAAAATAGAAAAACAAATTTTATATGCTGAGGGTACCAAAAATTGACTTTCTGCAATTGTTTTAATATTGTTTCATTAAAGCAATAAATTACAAATTAATATGAACAATATTCTCAACAGCAAATATTGTAGCTATTATTCAGCAGCCTAAGTGGTTGCTAATTAATTTATTAATTTGTTTTCTTCACAAGTTGTGAATTTCTGTAAAGAAAAATGGCGTTCAAACCTAATCTATTGATTCGTTACTCCTGAATTCACGGCTTATCAGTGCTGTTTGGAAGAACAAAGCAAATAAGTGGGCCTAATAATAATGGAATGTAAACAATTTGTTGTATTGTTGTTTAATAACCTAAAACACTTTAGGTGTTTGAATAACATGTAACATACCGCTTCAATTAATTATCTGTTATTATTCAGCGAACTAACTAGTTATTGATATATTTGTTAATTTCTTTTCTTCACTAAAACGTAAGCGGTAAGTTTGTTTGTTTGTTATGGATTTCGGCCAAAGCTACACGAGGGCTATCTGCGTTAGTCGTCCCTAATTTAGCAGTGTTTGTTTGTTTGTTATGGATTTCGGCCAAAGCTACACGAGGGCTATCTGCGTTAGTCGTCCCTAATTTAGCAGTGTAAGACTAGAGGGAGGGCAGCTAGTCATCACCACCCACCGTTAACTCTTGGGCTACTCTTTTACCAACGAATAGTGGGATTGACCGTCACATTATAACGCTCCCACGGCTGAAAGGGCAAGCATGTTTGGTGTGATGGGGATTCGATTCGCAGATTACGAGTTGGGCGCCCTAACCACCTGGCCATGCCGGGCTAACGGTAAGTAAAGGAATTTACGCTTCAACCAAATAAACTGTTTACACTCGTGGGAGTCCGCAGGATATATTACAGAGGAAGGCAAGATGAAAAAATGATGTCAAAGTTATAACTAGGGAAACATAAAATTGATAATAGAGGCTTACATTCGCCGAGTTTTTGAGTAAAATAACCAAATGTTGTAGAATACTTGAATGTAAAATACATGTATATTATACACTTAATATCTGAAAATATTGAACGTGTTAAGAGAATAAATGATTTAACTTATAAAATATACGATTTTATGGTATATTAAATACATAAGTATCAATATAATACACACACACTGATATGCATATTATACATTTACTATTTGAAATCGTTGAAAATGCTATCAGAACAAGCGACTTTAATTGTTTACATTACACCAAATTAGAAAATATACAATTAGAAAAGACCAAAGTATCAATGTATTATATACATAATGACATTGGAAACTGTAAGACAAATCCAAATGCTATCATTCATGTTAATTTAAATTCGAAATACTTTCTTAGTTTGTGGTGAAGTTATAATGCATTAAAATCAGGAATGTCAAGAAATGCAAATTATTTCATTGCTCAGAAATCGTTTCTTAAAACATAGCTATATAAAAAATTCCAATCCACTGAAAACAACACACGCTATTCTCCATTTTAATAAGATATTATGTCTTTCATATAGTCTTTAACATAATTGTTAGGGAGTGAACACTTTTCCAGACTGGCGAAATATGATTATAATTAATTATATACTTTTCATAAGACATTAGTATTTGACCTATTACATTTATAACACTGCATTCATTATCTAGTCCCTTAGAGTTTTTCAAGAATTAGAAGAATTTATAATGAGAGTATTCCAAAACCACACTATGTTCGTCATATCCATTTCTGACAACGCGTTTCGTCTAATCCAGAGCTCATTAGAGCTGAGACGCAACAAACACAGTAGTAGTCGGAACATTATCTGTATAAGCCATTTGTTACGACACCAATTGTTATGATTGTTTCCAAGCTGGTGAAACGTGATCACATCAATTATACTTGACATATGACATTAGTATTTAAACCTATTATATTTGTAATACTATATTTTTTTCTAGTCCCTCAGAAATACTGTATTTGTTGTGTCCCAGCAGGTCAGCTGGGATCTGGATTGAGCGAAACTCGTCGTCGGCAATGGATATGGCGAACATAGTGTGGTTGGAATACTATTATTATACATTTGTATAATTCTTGTAAGTCTCTAAGGAACTAGATAAGGAATGTAGTGTTGAAAATATAAATATAATTAATTATAAGAATTTAACAAATTTTGAATTTTATTGGTTATAAGAAAAAAGAACAACTCTGATTTGAAGTGCAACTTGACTGTCCTGATTGAAGAGTTTCTTTTAAAAAATCAAATATTAGTTGTAAACAGATTCGTTTTCCCAATCGATTAACTTGTAATATTCTCATTATTGTTTGGTTTACATTGTTATTAAAAAAACTCTTGATTTTTAAGAAAGTTTTGACCACAGTCTTAAATCTTTGAAAAGGTATAAAAATCAAATACTTTAGCAAAGCAGAAAAACAACAACTACTAAATGTTTTACTCATTAAATGTTCGTTTTCAATTAATTATAGATGTTTAGGTGTTTTACAAACCAATAAAATGTTTACGGATGACATGTGTTAAAGGCGATCTCCTGTTTATGATTTTGATTGCAAATATAGGTTTTTATATGTGAAATATTTCGTGGTATTAAATATATAAAAAAGTAAAATGTATTTAACTGACAGTTATAAAATTCTAATGAATTGTGCATCCAACAAATTGTTACATTAATTTGTGTTGTTAAACGTCCTTGTTAAAACTTGTTAATTCATCATAGGAATGTAAAAATGATGAATCAGCTTGTCAACATCTACATCACGTTTTACAGGACTTGAACAGTGTGTTGGATAAAGTATTTGGGAAATTCAAGGGAACTTACATTGCAACAAATTTGAATAAACGTTAGATGTCAGAATTCAAATGCTCACATGATTTTATGACATCACATTTACAGGTTTAGAGTAGTTAATAATTTGTATTATTTACGATCCAAAGTGCACGTTTATGTTACACTCTTTGTGTGTATTTTTATGGCACCCCTTTCGTGTGTTTGTTACACGTTTCGTATGTCCGTTTGTGTCACACTTTTCGTGAGTGTGCGTTTAAAATAAAATGAAAATATGAAATAATCGTCCTACAGATTTGTTGTAGAACTATTAATATTAAGTGTAATATATATATATATATATATATATATCGCCATGAAAAAGTAAAAAAAAAAGTGCCTTTATTCAAAGTCTACACCAAAGTTATTTAAATCCCATTTTGACAGCATTATCCATCATGGATTTAGCTGGGCTGATTAGAGGTGATTTAGTGCGAACCTGCTGTCAGCACCTCATCATGATATGGGATTCGTTACTCAACACGAAAAAATCTGTTTCATATTTCAACCAAATTCTAAAAACATTAGTTTTGTTTTCTGCACTTAATTTTTTTGCGTGGAGCGATAATAAGATGCATTGTTTGTTTTAGAGCAAAGCTACATTTGGCTATCTGCTGTCCACAGGAGGGTTTTTGTTTGTTTGTTATTGAATTTCGCGCAAAATATCTGCGCTAGCCGTCCCTAATTTAGCAGTGTGAGACTAGAGGGAAGGCAGCTAGTCATCCCCACCCACCGCCAACTCTTGGGCTACTCTTTTTTACAAACGAATAGTGGGATTGACCGTCACTATATAACGCCCCCACGGCTGAAAGGGCGAGCATGTTCGGTGTGATGGGGTTTCGCGACCCGTAGATTGCGAGTCGAACGCTCTAACCACCTGACCATGTCGGACCTCTACGGGGGGCAATAATATGCATAATATATCTCTTGATCAAGTACGTTATACACTTTTGTTTTGCTCATCATGGATTTGACTAAATTTCAATTCTAGATATTTATTTGATTTAAGTTATTCTTATAAAATGTTCTTGGGCTTACGGCCGAAAATATAATTAACAGAAAGGGTACCCACCTGATGAAGTAATAATGCATTCTATTGTTTAAAAGTAATAGCGTAAGAAAAATACATTTAATTAGCCATATTCATTTAATAGATTGATCTTTAGTTTTGAACTTCCGATCAGAGCAAGCTATCTACTTATATTATGTAGTTCACACTGATCGGAAGTAAATATCAAATACTTATAAATCTGTAAATGAAAGGAAGAAATATGTGGTAATTATAAGTATGAATGACACTGTATAAATTTATGAACAAACTAAACTGAAAGCTAAAAGATATTAAGCCTATTTTTCACGAATAAAGCATTAATACGATTTACACTGGTTTACTTCTCAAACTGCCAACTTGTTTAGTAGGGTCCACATAGTGAGTAATTTTATATTTTGTCTCTAATAGCATTCAATGTATAGAACTGGTAGAAAGTTGGGTAAAACCTATCATTTTTTTACACAAAATACATCGGAAACCCCAAAAGTAATTAATGAAATTAATTACAATATAATTTTTTTTATGTTTTATGTGACTCGCATGTTATTAGGGACCAATAAAACATTTAATTTGATACATAAATAGTTCAGAAAATGTCCATATAGGATTCTATCTGTAATTATAAGGGTTAAATGTTATCTGTAATAAATAAAAACTTTACTAATGTAACGCATATACAAAAGAAGTATGAACGCAACTTTAATATAATGCTCAAGCATGTATATATATATATATTTATTTCAAGTTAATTTGCTATTGTTTTCTTATATATCGCCAAAAACGCCTAGAGTATATTTGAAGAACTGTGGTGGCAGATTAGAAAAACAACTGTTTCGTGGTGACATGGAATTTGATTGAATAAAAATTAGTATGTTTTTCAAGTTTACCAAATAGTGCATAAGCAAAAAACAATTTATGTTTTTGTAATGGAGTAGAAATGATGGTAAGTTTTACAAATACTTATTTGTGATCAGAAAATTTTATTATGCATGTAGTAACCGGAGTTGAATTATTGGAAACCGGTAGGTGATAAGTAACAATGGATGGTCGGTGAAATATGAAACCCAATAAAATGATTCTACTTTACCATGATTAGTTTCGGTATTCATATATTCGTGGTTAAATGATACTGTGTTTTGAATCCTTACCTTAATTCTGATGTATAGATTATTCATATAAAATTGATAATAATAACACTTCACCAACTTAATTTAGCTCACATTATAGCAGTTGTTCATGTAGTTCAATAAGAGAAATAGCCTCTCAACTACTACTGTGTCAGCTGCGTACCAGCCGACCTCATGAGCCCTGTTGTTGAGCTAAAGGCCTTGTCAGCTTTGGGTATGGCAGATATAGTGTGTTTAACATTTTTCTTTACTTTCACTTTTAAGTTCTTAGATTTAGCTTTTTCACTGCCATGGGCACAAATATGCCTCACCCCAATAGCACGCTTCCATAATCACGTATGTGTTATTTACATATAAAACTGATTTCCCAAAATAGTAACAAGATATGTCCGAAGAATAACAGGAGATTCAGTCAGGATATTTAGAATGGAATAATGCTAAATCTCTGAATAACTGAGTCGTGAGAATGAATGGGATAAAAGAGACTGGGCATAAAGTGAAACACGAAATGAACAATGCTTATTAATACTTATAATACAGAATAAATGAAATTTAATAAGTCACGATGAAGTATAATTAAATCACTGTAGTGGGTTTAAGCCTCTACGCCGAAGAAGCAAACTCAAACCAAATAATTTATAATAGAGATCCTTATTAATATCACTCTTAACACAAACACATCATGTCTACTTGCTGTACTGACATGAGATGTTCACTCTTACTGGATTCTATCTTGAAACTGTTTTTTCTTCCAGATCGAGTTTTAGACTGACTAAATCTAACTTTTCTTACTTTGCAAAAAACATTTTATTCACTCGGAGCAGCTAACACTACCCATGTAACTGGTTGTTCTCATTCAAACAGAAGTGAGGCTGTAACCTTGTGATATCACCTGAACTGCCATCGGAGGACACTGCTGTCGAAATACTTTCATAGCGTGCAGTATGACAGCGGAACTATCAATGGCCAGAACAGGTATCATCTATTGAATAACAAAGGAACAAAAGCAGCTGAAATGGCTTTCTCCATCACTTTGTATATGAAACCTGCCCATACAGGGAATAAAGGATTAGTTCAAAATAAATATTATTAAAATACAAGAAGATGCAGATGCATGGTATTTTAATATAATACACATTCCTTTCTTCCCTGCTTCAGACTTGTCCTCGAGCTGGGAATGAATTTTAACTTTAAAAACCAATAATCTTTAAAGTCGCACAATGGTCGAGAAATGTGTTAACTTTCTCTCGTCCCTGAAAATACTTACACACAACATGGATTACAATATCTTTAAACAACAAGAACAAAAAAAAATCAAACTTAAAACTCCTTTAAGATAGTTGCAAGTACACACTAGAAAATGGTAAATACCTTTTGTTTGTTTGTTTTGTAATCAAGCACAAAGCTACACAATGGGCGATCTGTACTCTGCCTATTACAGGTATCGAAACCCGGATTCTAGCGTTGTAACTCCGCAGACATGCCGCTATGTCACTGTGAGGCGTAAATACCCTTTAAAAAGATTTTAGTAAAAACATATTAACTTGAAAGCTTTTATAAACTAAATTAAAAATACAAAAGAAATGCATTGAAATGAAAAATCTAAAAACAAAATGAAACAATCTTGACAAAACAAAACACAAACCTGCACGAAATTTAATTCAAAGCACAAAATAAATCTTTCACGTAAATACAGCATCATATCATTAAAAAATATGTTATATAAAATCTTCCAATAACAGTTACATAAATACGAGATACCTTTAACATTTAAATTACAAGTTGAATTATTTAATATACATCAAGTAATCCCAGAAAAAGTAAAGTACCCTTTAACATAAATTTACAGATAAAATGTATAAAAAGTTTAAAAATGAATGCACACATTTTACAAATATATATTAGCAATGAATATATAAAAAAATACCCCTCAAATAATAAATCATTACACCCCAAAGCTACATTAAAGCATATCAAAACGATCTTTGAACAATCAAACAAAAATCCTGATAACAAGAAATTAAACATTTTCAAAAAGTATAAAATTATGTGATAAAAACCCAATAATTAGTTTTAAAAAGTCACACTATTAAAAGATGAAATCAATGGCTGAAATGAAATATATTACATTAAAATATACATATACATATGCTACTATATTTGTAGTGATATAAATAATACGAAAAAAGGGGAAAATGAAGAGAAAGAAGACGAAATACAGAAGAGATACATAATAACACACATAATATTTAAATTTATAGAATAAAAATATTATGCAATATATAATTACCCAGGGCAGCTACAAAGTCCAGACCTCCCTTGCCCTCATTTCAACTCCAATGGTAAACACTCACATGACTTTCAATCAGTGATTGTCAATCATCTCTGCCCACAAGTGGTGTCCTTCCTTTTCAAATACTTGTTCTCTGATGCAGCTGGTCCTCTTCTCAGTTATAGAGAGCCCAGGCCTCAGTCCAACATGTGGCTATCTCCTGACAATGTCACTTATATACGTAGAATCTGCTGTAGAGTGAGATTATCCATGATGATAGTAGGTAGTGACTATGAGCACTGCTCTTGGATGCCACTAGGTCAATTTGCAGAGCCTCTTTGATGATTTTTCAAATGCCGGTGGTGGTGCCATGACTTTAAACGAGGCTTTTACTGCCATTTCACTCCAAGAACTGCCAATCTGTCTTTTGGAGGTTAAAGTCTTCACCACGGTAGTAATGAGTGCAGGTTCAAATATCAATGAATACTTTGCCCTTTACTCTTCAGAATTTGGCTGCCCCTTGAAGCAACACAACTCTGGGGAGGTCTTTTGGGCTTTACGATGTAATAATACCTCCATCTTGTCATTGTTAAACACTCTTCAATGGAACATTTCAGGAAAAGCTCCCAGTGCTGAAGTGTCTGCCTCGAATTCTTCTTTACTAAGGCTTCTACTGATGCTGTGAATGAGCTATTTGCAAACTTGGCTCGATTACCATAGAGGTGGTGTGGGCTGGTGACGGTTTCTCTACCATGGTGGTTGCTTTTTCTATGAAAGCTTGGACTCAATGGGAAACTTCAGAGCCAGACTAACAACCGGCTTGGCAAGACCTCGTACGTCAAATGCAAAAGCCAGCAATACAATTTCATGGGTTCAACCAAGCGAAAGCTCAGGATGATTTCTGACATCTTCAGATTAGTGGGGAAGTCCAACTCCTCATCAAACAGAAAGCCCTGTGCATATTGTTGGTAATCAAATTTACTTTTCATGGCAGTGTTATAATGGATGTTGTGGCACACAAAAAATGGAATTCTGTCTAATTGAAGAACAATATAGTCAAAATGTTCCAGAATTTGACCTTAAATAGTAAACATTTGGTTTGAAAATGCAATTTCGGATCAATTCACATTGACCAGGAGGTAAATTACGTGTATATGTTGAAAAATGATTATAGATTCCCCGTACAACCATTACTCTCCTCTAAGACATACCTTTAGAGGAAGGGCAATCAAGGAATTATATGGGTTAAGCAATATATCTATAGGGTTCACATGTGCCCATACCCTAATCACCTGTTGAACACACATCCTTAGTACTTGTGAACATTCTGGTTTACATGCCTTACTGAGTTCCTGCTTGACTAATTATTTATTAGCCATATTACCCACAGTTGCCTTTTCCGTGACAATGGTCAACAAGCTTACTATTTGACCTAAACTTATTAATTCCACTGCTGTCTGGCTGTTTCGTAAACAGTCCTCTGTCTGAGTAGTAAAGGAACAGGGTCGAGAATACAAAACTGAATCCTATATTTGTGGTGATTCGGGTTAGGTGGTGCCAATCCTGACTTTTAACCTTTAAAATCCACAAACTTCTACTTTGTCTTTCCCTACGAACTTTCCTGTGCTTTGGTGTAATTTACAAATGGTGGTGCTACTTTCTGTCTCCCTCTAGTATAATCTCAACTTACATTTTTATGCATCTTATACTGCACCTTATACAGAAACACCATTAAGAAAATATTTAGAAAACTGTGTGATTTGCTAAATATTTCAACCTGCATGATTGAACAAATTCTACCACAACTAAACAAACACTTGAGTACAGCAAGTTCATATTTGTTGTGATATGTAAGCTACTGTCTATGATTGTTTTGTTTTGTTTGTTTTTTTTGGAATTTCGCGCAAAGCTACACGAGGGCTATATGCGCTAGCCGTCCCTAAT
>NW_013666847.1:90362-98856 GCF_000517525.1 Limulus polyphemus | reverse complement strand
GCCGGGCCTTCTGTCTATGAATTTCCTTTACTTCTGATAATTTCAGCCTCTCGCGAATATTATGATTCAATCCAACCAAAATATCTTGCTTTACTCTTACTAAAAAACAGACATAGTATGAGTCTCTTCACTACTCTTATACTTCCATGAAACTCACTTCCTGGTGAATATTTCTATGTCAAAAATGAAGCATTCTATTTCTAGTATTAATGAAAATAACAAGTATACTGTATCTCTTAATAATGCCTTATAGGCCAGTAATAACAGTTAACTTTATATCATAGAGTCTTAACATCCAGTTCAATTTCTTCATTTCCATTCACATGTAGCTTAATAGTTGTGTTCTTTGTGTAATTGATCCATTTGTGTTATTCAGCAATCATGAACGACTTTACGAAATGTTCATACACACGTGTTGTAACACACCCATATATCTATTCAAACTATTTATTTTCATATACATATATCACTGTTACATACTGTCACACACACACACCAATAGCTTACCAAAGAATGCCTCTGCCTTTTGCACAGGTTACTTCCTACCCATCTCGAGTTACTTTCTGAAGCTACTGCTCAGTAACCACAGTCTAGTAATGTGCTTCTATCTATGAGCTGTGAAACTCAATACATTTTTCTTTTCTAGCATCACAAAATAAACTATCACTTACAGAATTTTCCTAAACTGAAAGTTTTAGATAAAAAACTCGTAAGTCAAGATTAATATTTATGCTATTATTATAGTGTATAACAATGTACACTCAGACAAAACACAACTCTCTCACTGCATTTGGAGAAGTTATATGCTCTTAATTTGCACTAAAAAACGATCTAGTGGGGAGTATTCAATATTTTCTGTAGAGTTTCTACTACTCACCTAGACTATATGAGCAATTCTTGTGAAATGTCTTAATCTCAGAAAAATCACCAATTAGCTTGGAAAGCAAGAGCCACAACACTTTTTCATCAGTTTTTGAACTCCTAGTTATCATTTCCAGTTGTGTAAACTGTTTATTTACTATACATTACATCTATTGGTACTAGACAATCTAGCGTTGTGGTAATAAGATGTAACTCCTACAATGTAATGCATACATGTTTATGCTTTACCTTGCTATATGACAGGAGTGCCAACGATAGATCTGGATCCTTTACTTGCTTTTCTTAGAATTCCTGAAGCATTAGTCATGGCATCCATTAACTTGTGAAATCTCCTATTGCACGGCTTGTTGCTGTGGTAGAAATAGTTTCAACTCCCATAAGGCGCCCAGGATCAGACATTCAATGAATGGTCAGTGTCTCACTGTTTGGCAAGACAAGTTCTCATGTTGCAGGCATGCTATCGTCTCCTTGGAGTTTTATAGTTCATCAACCAATTCAGGAATTCATGGCCTACTTGAATGGCGAACTTACTACTACTATACAAGTAGTGTTAAATATTTGCATTTAGGAGCCACGAGTAATTGACTAGCTTGCTCGCATTCCTCATTCCATCTGATATGTATCTCATCTTTTCTAAGAGTCAATAAAGGTGAAACGATCTTGGAGAAGTTGGCCACAAACCGTCGATTATACGAAACCAAACAAAGGAAACTGTAAACATCTCACTTGGTTACAGGCTTAAGCGAATCTTTCACTGCTGCTATTTTAGCAGGATCTGTATAGATTCATAATCTACCTACAGTGTGAATGATAAATTATACTTCCCTGCAAATGAACACATTTTTCTGGTTTACGTTTTCGCCCTTGTCATCTAGCTCGACTTAGCAGTATCCAGGTGCCAGATAATGGCAAGACACCAATATGAGTTATTTCGTTAACCTGTCTAGAATCAACGCAGAACTCAGGCATACCGTCATTCTGACAATAATTACTAGAAATGATGAAACACTCTTTGGAGGCTGTATGATCCTATCCTTTAGCATCTACTGTATTTCAGTACATTTCTAGTGCCCAGGGAAGCCTGTTATTTAATGACACATGCACCACCTGTATATATGTAATGTCATGTGGCTTCTATTCTACCCACTCAGCCATTCGGTATATTCCACCAAGTCACTGAGCTGCTGCCACTTTAACTAGATTGTCTACACAATCTTAAACTAGCACTTACAGAAGTGTTGGTAATTATGTATTCGCTTTCAGACATGTTACAATGTATGCAACACTAGTGTTACCACTAGCATAATGTATTTCTACTTCACTTTTGTGACAATGACCATAATTGGATAACTGGGACTTCATCACCCTCAACCCCCTGGACAGATAAAGCCAGTGCTGCTTTTCTCTCTCCTGGAAACAGTATGTTTCATGTTTGGGTTCCATAACTGTCTTACATGGCACTAACACAGTAATTTACGTTGGGGTGACTTCCTCTCCCTCAACTCCCTGGACAAATAAAGCCAGTGCTTGCTTTTCTCTCTCCTGGAAACAGTATGTTTCATGTTTGGGTTCCATATCTGTCTTACATGGCACTAACACACTAATTTACGTTGGGGTGAATTCCTCTCCCTCATACACTCATTCAGTCATTTGTTCCTTAGGTCGAACTAGCTGCATTGGATAACTCTACCACGGAACATCAATTCACCAGATGTAGCAGCAATATATACAGCCTGCTATTGATTTTCATGCACTTGTTGCACCATTGATCAAAACTGACTGATAGCCAATGTCCTCCTGTCTTCTCATTTTCTAATTTTTCTGTCCTTTTAATTTTTGAAGTATTTGTCCTGTCCCCCCAAAAAATTACTCATAATGTTGTTAATTTACGATTGGTAACATCTGCCTGTAAGAGTGTATGTTTTACCATTTAACCTATAATTTAAAGTAGTTTGATAAACCAAGGATGATCACATGACTATATATTTGACAAGACGTATAGTATATTAACTTTATACTGTCAATACTGTAGGCAGATGTCAGGGTGGTAAATACTGTAACCATGTGATCACCCTCTTGTGAATCATAACAAATTAAATAAAAATACTCTAAATACTGAATTAGTCGCCATAACTTCATTAATTACTGCTGGTGTTCTCTGTGTATTTTACATTGTAATAAGTGATTTCGTCCATTTCTATATTGGTAATTTATTTCTGTAGAGTATTATAACAGCAAAAACATAATATTATTCAATATTATGTAAAGTGTGGACCCTACCATCAGTTAACGGTATAAAAACAAGTTTACAATTTGATGGATAAAGTGCGGAATGTAAATACCATTGATAATTTGTAGAATTATAGTTTTGGGGAAATCTGGGGTATAACCACAGATAATTTTAATTGTTTAAAGGTTGTTGCATATCGGTTTTTCTTTAAAACTAGGTAACTCTACCTCAGATTAAAAAAAATACAAAACATTTTAACTTGATGATAGGTTGATGAAAGAGACATAAAGTAAATAAGGATTTGTTTTAGCGCAAAGCTAACATTAGGGCTACTTGCGTTTTGTCTACCATGGGAAATCGAATTCCGGAATTTAGCAATGTAAGTCTGGAAACTTACTTCTAACGCAGTGGGGTGGTAAAAACAACATGGCTATATACACAAATATAATAATAATAATAATGAAACCTTCAGGTTGCAGCTTATTTAAGATCTACCAATTTTTATGATTTTTTTTTCCATTTTGGACAAACATGATTGTATAAAATCGAGGTAGAAGCCATTTTATCATTTTAATGTAAATAAAGGTTAAAAGTGCTAATTGAGTCATGGGTTAAACTCCCCTTATTTAATTTTTGTGTATTTTTTCAACAAAAATTTATCACGTAAAACAGGATTTAACATAACCAAGTTTTTCTAATTTATTTTTATTTTTTAATTAAAGAATTATATACTAAAGGCTTGTGATTTCCTAACCTGCAGATAAGTGTTCCTTTAATAAATTAGTAAAATATTAGCAGCTTTAGCATTGGCGGTTGTGCTGTTTTTTGTTTTTTATTGAAACTATTTTCATCGCGAATTAGAAACAAATGATACTTCACCAAAACATTACAATTTATAAAAACAATAAACAGAGAAAAAAGGATTAGCCGTTTAAAAGGTAATATCTATAAAAAATGTTAAGCTATACAGATAAATCAGCTACTTAAGATGTGACTGTTACGAAAAACGTCTTAAGACATAAAAGATCACTCACTTACAATCTGATATCTACACAAAGGCTAAGTTATGAAAATAGATCACTCACTTACGGTGTGATATCCACACAAAGGCTAAGTTATGAAAATAGATCACTCACTTACAATCTGATATCTACACAAAGGCTAAGTTATGAAAATAGATCACTCACTTACAATCTGATATCTACACAAAGGCTAAGTTATGAAAATAGATCACTCACTTACGGTGTGATACCCACACAAAGGCTAAGTTATGAAAATAGATCACTCACTTACGGTGTGATACCCACAAAAAGGCTAAGTTATGAAAATAGATCACTCACTTACAATGTGATATCTGCACAAAGGCTAAGTTATGAAAATAGATCACTCACTTACAATGTGATATCTGCACAAAGGCTAAGTTATGAAAATAGATCACTCACTTACAATGTGATATCTGCACAAAGGCTAAGTTATGAAAATAGATCACTCACTTACAATGTGATATCGAAAAAAAAGGACAAATTACAAAAACAGATCAGACACCTAAAATGTTATATGTGTAAAAAAATGGTCAATGGTGTGATGCAAAATGGTTTAATTAAATAACACACGATTTAATGTGTAGTCTTTTGAACCTTCTGTCTTCCCATTTTTAGGTTATCGTTCATTCTATAGTATTTGTTAAATTGCCTACAATATTGTAAATTTACAGTTGGTAACATGTGCCTATAAGAGTGCACGTTTTACCATTTAACATATAATCTAAAGTAGTTTAATAAACCAACAATGATTATATTACTACATATTTTGTCACACTTTAAGTATATGTAATATTTTTATTAACTTTATACTGCCGCTGCTGTAGGCAGACGCCATTGTGACAAATACTGTAACCATGTAATCACCCTCTTGTGAATAATCGGTTTTTACATAATTGCCGTAAAGTTTTTGAATGACAGGAAGGATAAATTAATTTCATTTGTGTAATATTTTTAATTCAGCCTTTTTGTTTATTTTGATCTTCTGTTCGACAGATATTATATCTTTAAGTGGTTTATTACTTTTTTTAACGAGTTTGTTTTTTGTAGATTTGTAATATTTTAGTTAGATTATAAACAATAGAGTTTGTACTAGTCGTATACCACATTACATAAACACACGTTTCCATACCAGTTGCATGCTAAAATATACATACTGAAGCTTTTATATCAATCGTTTGTTGCATTATATACATAAGTGTTTATACCAGTTGCATGCTACGCAATATACACAACAGTTTTTATACTTGTTATACGTTATGGATTATGAATAGCAGTTTTTGCGCCAATCGTCTGCTTTTTGATATAATACTTTCGTTTTAACTCTTATACAATTTCATGTATTTTAACACATGGTTATGCTTTATTACAGTGGGATGATGTATTGATTCATTACTCTTGCATTTAGCTTCTTTGGAATGTGTTGTATATTGCGAAGTTAGGAAGTGACGAGACTGGATGTCGTTTCACAATAGTTGTCAATGAACAGAGACATATATTTTAATACGCTTAGCAACAAAGAAGCCAGAATTATCTTGACAATATCTGTGTCTCGTTTAACCGTTTTATTTAAATGGGACGGTCATGGCTCAGTTAATCCGAGGGTCCGTGGTTCGCGCCCCGTGGCCCCTAAATCGCTCTCCGTACTTTGGGTCGGGGGTGCGTTATAAGAGTAATGGTCTAATTTCACACAAAACTAACCCAAGAACTGTCGATGGGCCGCTTTCTCTCTAGCTTATCAGTTGAAAAACAGGGACGGCTAATGCAGATAGTCCTTCTGTAGCCTTGCGTGAATATTTGAAACAAATAACAACAGATATTGAAATATGTTGTCTGTTAGTATTATACTAAATAGGATATTCCTTTGGTTACAGTCTATTAAACTGTGGGTGCATTTACCTGGCCACACAGCAGGATTTTACTTGGTGTACAGAGCAGGAGAAGTTATGTGCACGTTATTTAAATATAACGAATAAATCCCAGGAACGGCTCTCCTCTCATACATGGAAAATGGCTACCCCAAAATATACGTTAGAAATGTAATAAAAAAATATTATATGATTTTTTTTTCGATGTTCTTCATAACACTTTGATTTTTAACACATAGAATTCTAGAAACCGTTTTCTATAGACAAATCATAATCGTAGTATTCGTATTAAAAATCTTATCTAATAACAGTATCTTACGATGTTTCTTTCATCGTTGTTAGATTATTAAATCTAACATTGAAAAACACCAAAGCGAAATTTTAGAAATCCAAATAGTGTTTATATATATTGGTTATGCTGTAAAATCGAGGGTCTTAAAACTTTTTAACAAACACACAACATTCGTTATATATATACGTAAAAGCCATTCGAGATTAGTAGTAAGTGACCTAGGCGCGTAGCTACCATTTAGATAAAATCACATGTAGTGACATCATTCAGTGCCTCAGTCCAACACCACCTACATAGTAAATAAAAAGTCTGCTTACTCTCAATTGACGTCACTCGTTCGTCACTACAAGAAGGCAACAGTTCTTGGGCAATTGCTACCTAAATGAAGTACGATATCTACTCCTAGTAACGCTTCTAAAGCGGTATCAGGGTGACTTGGAGAACTTTACTTCCCAGCAGCCCCCACCCCTCATTAGAGATATTAAGATTTGGCCTTTTAAGAATTTGAATTTTTTCCTTCATTATACCTCCCACTGGTATAAAAATCTTAAATGTTTCTGGATGGGCGGGGTAGTCATGCTATGTAGCTAGAACCGAAAGAAGTATATCTAAAAAAGGTGAGACACAGAAGGGAGGGGGGGAGTGTAATAGTGGTTTTAAATAAAAACAGGTCATCGCGTAACTGTTTAAAGAGAGCCTTGGGTAATTTCAGCCTTTTTGATAATAAACAAAGATTAAACAAACACTTCTTATAGGCATAAAAGCCTACTTCTTTCGTGTTTAATAACACTTGGCCTCGCTCCTGCCCGAAATAACCCTTTGCTCCTTTTGTCTCCCAATTAACTCTTTTTCCCTTCTGGCCTCTCGAAATCCAAATCAAAGTCAAAGAAACGCCATTGAGTCGTACTAATTTCTTTTATAAAGATACGAAACTTCTGCTGTGAAGTTTCTTCCTCTTTTTTTCAATATCTTAGAGATTTGCACGATCATAAACTATACTTACTGATAGCACTTTTATTTTGAATGATACAATTATGGTTTTATTTCACTACATTCAAATAAAAGTATTTCAAAAACTCGCAATATTAACTTAAAAACTAAAGGTGGGTTTCAATAATCCCATATTGATAAAAATTTAAATGAGGTTTTAATAAATAACACCCGTTTTGTAGCTAATTTAATATATAATTTCATGATATTAGGAAATCACTCTGGGGCGCTATAAAGCAAAAAACCCGATCTCTTAATCGCTGTCGGAAGTTCAGGTTATTAAGATATAATCACAACTTCTAACAGAAAACTACCATAGAAAAACATAGACCGTTCACGTTTACTCGAAGGGGAAGATAGATTTCATCTGATAAAGCAATGATATGGTTTTGCAGATTTTGCCAATAATCTTTTATAAGTGTACTGGGCATGGTACACATCGAACTTAGCTCGAAATGTCTGGGGCTTAAGATGCGGCGCTATTGACCACTTCCACATTTGTAGCCGTAGTCGCGTTATAAAAGTGACAATTAGCCACGATATTCGATTTAAAGAATCAGACATAACCTTGTGGTGGCGGGCGCTGCTGGCTGGCTACCTTTCCCTCTGGCAATTAGTTCAAAATTATGGACGGCTAGACCTGAATTCTAGTTTTTTTTTGCTCTGTCTGTTTAACTAATAAAAATCTACTTTGGGATTTGATATTGAACTGGGTTAGTTACCAGGATATATTACGTTAGTAAACGCTAAGCATTTCTGTTAGCTGAAAACTTAAATAATTTACGTCAGATTTTGACTAATTTTCATTTCAGAGAAGTTTTGTTTACAGGTGTAAAATAACCGCACTATCAAAGTAGAAAACAAAGATGATATACCGCCCCTAAGACAATATTTAAAAACTATTGTTAAAATGTGGAAAAAATATCAGCAAAGACACGTTCACGGAAGGAAGTCGTTGTTTGTCTCAGAGAATATAGTTTGTTTGTTGTTGTTAAGCATAAATCTACACAATCTGAGCTCTTATTCACCGCGGGTATCGAAACCAGATCTTTAGAGTTATAAGGCCATAGACTTATCGCTGAGCTATCGGAGGCCAGAGAACATAGTATGTCGTTCATGAAAATGACGCGCCCGGCATGGCTAGGTGGATAAGGCGCTCGACTCACAATCTGAGGGTCGCGGGTTCGAATCC
>NW_013666847.1:80105-89920 GCF_000517525.1 Limulus polyphemus | reverse complement strand
ATTGCTAAATTAGGGACGGCTAGCGCAGATAGCCCTCGTGTAGCTTTGCGCGAAATTCCAAAACAAACAAACAATCATGAAAATGAAATACAGACACTGAAACAATCAATGTCATGCTTCAAATGATCACCAAAATCAGTACACTTTCCAAGTGGCAGATATCTCATCAAAATATTAATTTTATTTAATTTTTTACTTAGCTACAAACATTAAAATCTAATTCTTAGCTCTATCAAGTACAAACAAGTTATTCAATATATTTAGTAGAGAGCACAGTTTCATCAAACCATCTATTCCAGGAAATAAAGTATAAACAGAAGGACACTGATCATCGTATATATAAATATAATTATGTCTGAAATAAATAAAATAATTAATTACATGAGTGTTCACCCAAGATAAAACGCTTGGGGCTATTATTGATTCTCCATTTGGTATGACTTGCAATTAAAGAGATGATCACATTCTTTAGACTTTGTCCATGTCGACAATTCATGCTAGATAATATGCCTTTTTTTTTACATCAATACATTTTATTTCGTAAGGATGATACTAATGAAGATAATTTGCAGATTCAACATCACATGGATAAATGATAAACAGTGTTCTTTGTTAAACAGGATTTTTTATAAGTTTAACAACGCAGTGAATAAGATGCTGTATGGATTCAATATTACATGGATAAAACTAGACATCGCATATACAATACTAAACAAAGTATTTTATAGATTAAATACTGCATGAATAATAATGCTAAATAAGGTACTTTAGAAAATTTGATATTGCATGGATAAGTAAAGGTGTTACACCTTTACTTATCCACAGTTATTTATTATTGCAAAACAAAGATATGTTGCTACAAGATATGTTGCTACATGTTTATTTCGGTCATCATCAGCCAGGATGAAATCAGACGAGACAACATTATGTACACTATATTTAAAAAACTCGTTCTTAGAACACGTGGTGCACGCTCATTTTAACCTAGCGTTCTATGCAAATGAAGCAATACCAATCAATACATATATATATTTATATATACTATACATAAGGTAAGATGTTCAACACAATTATATAACAATATAAACATTATATTGCTAATAAATATATAAATGCCTAGACAATGTTAATTCAAGTACAATTGGAGGATTGAAATTCCAGGACCTTCATCTTTATTTGAAGAAAAATCTCCGTGTTTAGTTATTTCCATCAAATCTTTTTCTTACATTCGATTCAATGTAATTAATGGAACAAATCAGTTCGGTCTCATCCCAAAGGATTCTGTGGTTATAATTAATGGCGTGTTTTGCTACACATGATAAAGTGCAATTTTTGTTTTCTAAAGCAAGTTTGTATTTATTCAAATGACTTTTTAGTTTACAAATTGTCTGACCAACATAACTTTTGCTGTATTTACATTTTATTTTATAAATTCCGTTTTTCTCCAAAGATGTTAAGTTATCTTTTAATAAAGGAAGCAGGTTAGAAGTTATGTAAACGAATCTATAAGCGAGTTGGTAGTCCATATATATATAAAAAATTCCTATTTGGTTTGAGATCTTAGAGAAATAAGGTAGACAAATAACTCTCTTTCGTTTTTTGTATAAACAGGTGAATGTATCGTGAGGATAGACTCCTATATTTTAAGTGATATCTTGTTAACAGCTTTATCAATGATAATCGGACCACATCCCACATCCATGGTTCCATGTTTAAGATAGCTGGTTTCATTGAAAAGGTCCACATCGTTGGAAAAAAATAATAGATGCTCTGTAAATTAGAACATGAAGTATACCAACTTGTAGAGAAAAGGGCTAACAAGAATCTGTATGTGGAGGTACGTGACGGCAAAAGATTTCCGAAAAACTGACGTTTTTAGGAAACAAAATCAAAGTTTCTAGTTACCAAATCATCTAAAAAATTCAGCTGGTTATATTGTTCATTTTCACTGGTAAGTTTAACGTTATCATGTGAATTGTTTAATTGATGTAAAAATTATTTTTACTTAAGACTCGACATCACCAACGTATCGTCCTTATATTTGAATCAAATATTAGGTTTAAGTGACAGTTTGGGGAGAACAGTGGATTCAAAATTATCCATAAAAATGTCACCAAGTAGTGAGGAGGGGAGAGATCGCATAGACATTCCTTGAATTTGAAAGTATAATGTACTTACTTTGAAGAAGAAGAACATAAAAGAAGTTTTTAGTCAAATTTATTATATCTTTAATATCAAGTGGAGAAATTCTGAATTGCTCTGTCTTCAAAAACGGCTAATGACTTCATTCAAAGGGACTGAAATCAATAAAGATACAATATTTAAAGAAATCACAATGTTAATGTAAATAATTTTAAAGACTGAATTTCATAAACAAAGTGTGTTGAATCTTTAATGCATTGTTTATGTTGTGCCGATAATAAAGAAAATTTATCGGCTATGAATTTGGCAACGAGATGTGAAGAAGAATTGATTCTAGAAACAATCTGACAATAAGGGAGGTTTATTATGATCTTTGACAGTGCAGAAAATTGTGGAGAACTAAGAACAATTTAGAAATCTTGTTAGGGGTTAAGGTAACACAATGTTTCAAAGTATTTCTAATTTTTTCATCATATGTGTTAGTGGGGTTCTTATTTAACAACTTATATGAATCATCTGTTAACAACTTATATGAACCATCTTTTAACAGATTGTAAATCCGTTTGTTTTTATTTAACAACTTATTGAAGCACTTATTAACAGTTTCTTAATCCCTTTAACAGTTATATATGAACCATTTGTTAACAGACTGTTAACCCCTTTAGTTTTATTTAACAACTTATATGAACCATATGTTAACAGATTGTTAACCGTTTCTTTATAATAGCTCTTATTTACGACGATAACGTCGTTGGTCACTATTGTCATCTTTGGTTATATCAATGTCTTTACTATATCTATGTATCGTCTTTTGTGAGATTGCATTTACCATTAATGTAACTGATAATGAAAACACTTCAGTTTTTCGGAAATCTTTTGCCGTCACCGTACCTCCACATACAGATTCTTGGTAGCCTTTTTCTCTACAAGTTGGTATACTCCATGTTCTAATTTACAGAGCATCTATTATTTTTTACAACGATGTGGACTTTTCAATGAAACCAGCTATCTTAAACATATATGTATAGTATATATAAATATATATATGTATTGATTGGTATTGCTTCATTTACATAGAACGCTAGTTTAAAATTAGCATGCACCACGTGTTCTAAGAACGAGTTTTTTAAATATAGTGTACATAATGTTGTCTCGTCTAATTTCATCCTGGCTGATGATGACCGAAATAAATGTGGTCGAAACATGTAGCAACATATCTTTGTTTTGCAACAGTCTTTGTTGTGGTTTGAAAGGAGTATGACTTTTCATTAATTAAATGTCATAAGATGTAGGAGTAAACCAGTTAAAACTAAAGATGATGTTAGATTTATTATCGCTTAGATAATATTAAACAAGGTACTTTATAGTTTAGTTTCGTTTACAGTTTATAAATATGATTTTATTACACATTTACAGCTTTTACAGTAAGGAAGAAAATTTATTTGTGTACTTGAGAATGACCGCAACAGTGATCGAAACGTCGTACCAGTTTTAGAAATGTTCTTCCTTACTGTAAAAGCTGTTACCTGGAATAAAATAAATTACTTTATAGTTTGTTTGTTTTGTTTTTTTGAATTTCGCGCAAAGCTACACGAGGGCTATCTGCGCTAGCCGTCCCTAATTTAGCAGTGTAAGACTAGAGGGAGGGCAGCTAGTCATCACCACCCACCGCTAACTCTTGGGCTACTCTTTTACCAACGAATAGTGGGATTGACAAATTACTTTATAGATTAAATACTTCATGAATAACAATACTAAATAAGATACTTTAGAGGTTTAATATTGCAAGGATAAAAGTGAACAAGATTATTTGGAGACGTTATATAGCACGAATAATATAAGATGCTTTGTAAATTTTAAATGGCTTACTTAGATCAGTAATTCCTAAAGCTGGGATCGATTCAAACTCTGGTGAGGTCGGAAACTTGGCGGACACAACAGCATTATGCAGCAAACAAAGCTGAATTGGCTCTTTGATACACATTTTCAAACAGTCGGGGTCGCACAGAATCGGGATCTCTGAAATGGTTTATTTCTTTGTTTTATATCAAACCCACAATGCTGTGTCTATCGCAGGGAATCGAACCCCAGACTTTAGCGTTGTAAGTTAGTAAATTTACCGCTGTCCCAGCGGAGGACCTGTGAAATGGGGTTGAAACTGCAGAAAGTTTGGGAATCGCTAGCCTAGGCAATAGTAAGCAATATATTTAAAATAATAATAATATCTCATATATAACACTAAACAACGT
This sequence comes from Limulus polyphemus, assembly GCF_000517525.1. Classification (NCBI taxonomy): domain Eukaryota; kingdom Metazoa; phylum Arthropoda; class Merostomata; order Xiphosura; family Limulidae; genus Limulus; species Limulus polyphemus. The sequence continues at coordinate 85,529 of NW_013666847.1, read as the reverse complement.
TCTTTACAGTTGTGAATCTCATGAATAATATTGAACGAGATGTTTCATATATTAAATATAACTTGAATATCACCAAACAGAATTCATGTGCTTTCATGTTTGTTATCTCAAAAGCGATACAATAAATGATATTGTTTTAAACAACACCCGATGAAGCCACAATGGCGAAATGTTGGCTGGAATAAAAAGTTTTTTTTTATTATCTGGAGAGTAAAGGTAGTGTTAGCATGTACTACATATTCTGAAAAACAGCAAAATATTTCCATCAGTCGAATGAATCCATTGTAGAGGTGCAGCAGATACCTCGTACAAAAACGCAAAGTAGTCAGGACAAACAACAAACAGAGGCGAAAAAATGTAACTTTACCAATAGGAATCAAACTTCTTATCTGACTACCTACCAACCTATCTACAAAGAGACAACAAAAGACGCTTTACGTAATTACCGTTACATAAATAATACTGAATGAAGATCTTTGTAGATTTCACATAAACCGGATAGTGCTAAATGTGATTCATTATATATATTTGAGATCATATGGATACAAACTGAGAAAATTACTTCACGGAGTTAATATTGCACGAAAAAAAAGAAAGATACTTTATAGGTTTGATATTTCATGTTTAGTACTAAAGAAATTAGTTTTATACATTTCACAATTAGTGAACAAACCTAATGAAGACAATTTACAGAACTGATATCTCATAGATAATATTGAACGATATTTTATGTATGGAGTATCTTGTGAATATCATTAAAGAAACTATTTTATAAAGTTATCATGAGCCATTTAATACTAAAGACAATAATTTGGGGGGCTTAACAGTCATTGATATTAAACAAGAAGATTCATAGATTCGCCATCGCATGTATAATATTAGATATTTTATAGATGAAATATCGCATGTAAGGTACTTGATAGATTTAAAAACACAATACTAATGCTAAACGAGACAATGTATGTTATACAATACGGCTAAAGCTAAACAAGCTCTTCATGTATATGTTACTTTATCTCGGCAATACTAAATTACCTTATAGTTTAAATTCGTATTTGGTTATACATTAATTATGTAATCCACGACTACTGTCTGTATTCTCAAAAAAAAAAAAAAAACGTTTGATTTTGTCTTCACAAAACACATAATATATTTGCCCGGTTCGTTTATTGATTTTTAGTGAAAAGCTACACGAAGGTTCTCTGCACTAGTCGTTCTTAATTTTGAACTAATGGACTAGAGGAAAAGTAGCTAGTCAACATCACCATCCTCCAATTCGTGGACTGCACCTTGTTCAAACCGAATAGTGTGATTTGAACTTTACTCTTTTAAGATAGCCACGGCCACAAAGTGCTGAACATGATTTATTTTTGTGGTGACGGGACGCGAACCAAGAGAGTAGATTCCCAACACGGCATGCTAAAACGTGGGCCGCTCTCAGCTCTAAAACACATTATAAACTTATGATATTGTCATTCTAAAATGAAATCACACGCAATATAAACCTCTTTCATTACAAACTAAATATATAGAGGACTGTTTTTCCTAATGAAGTGTATTTGAATCTATAAAGAGACAATTTACCTCGAGAAACAAAAATAAAAATCACTTTATCACATGGTAATTTTTTAATTTGTAAGTAAAAGTAGTAAATATATTTTGTATTCTTTCTGTCATTTTCGAATTACACGACTCACATTTTACTTTCAACTCCGTTTGGCGTAATTTAAAATAACCTCATTCTTCTTAATTACTCTTTAAGCGTTACTAAAACTAGTCAAAGCGGTCTTCATAGAAGTGATTTTTATTTCTTTATTAAATGATATTTAGAAACTAATTTGATGTGAAACGTATTTTTCGCGTAAGTGCTTGTAAAGAAATCCGTAATCACTCATTATTTCATATTTTATAATAATGGTTTTTTAGACTAGGCCTTTTCCTCAGTGTGCTGTGCTATGGGAAAGCAGGTTGATGTAAGTGACCTCTGGTGCATCGCTGACGGTAAGAACACATCTGACTGCAATTCAGGTAGCCTCGGGGGTTCACAGGCAGTGGTTGGCGGATAAAAAAACACGAACAGGAAGTGCTATTCAGGCCGCAAGGAGCTACCGAATCAAAGGGACACACAGACGGCAGAATTCGCATCCAATGGGAAGAACTAGACGGTGGCATTTGGAAAAGCTCACTACAGACTTCAACACTGCACCGGGAGATACATGTATCCATGACAACCATGCACCATGAGATGCAGCCTACAGTGGTTCCGTGAACGTATAGATTGGACCGTTGAACAATTAGCACCTAGACCACTATTAAGTCTGTTGTATCCCAATTGGTCTGACGAGCCCTGGCATTGAGCGAAAGATCTCTTCGGGGCTGGAAATGGCAGATGTAGTGTGGTTGACATGTTATAACATATTCTTTTCCAATTTCACTCAGAAATTCTAAGAATTGAAAGCGTGCGATGTAGTTGAACGAATCATGTTTCACGCTGTTTAGCCTGATGGGAGAACGACGGTATGAAGCACTGCCTCATAGAATCTCCAAAAACTAGACCTGCATCATATCCACCATTCAGACTTCTGGTAGAGGACGTCATAGTCTGGGGTATGTTCTGTTGGTGTACCTCAACATCGCCGATCAGGTTCACTCAACAATGCTCATCGCCTAATGGTGTTAGAAAAACACGTAGTTTCAATAAATCCATTTAATACAAAAATTTGATACCCTATAACTCGAACGCTTTCGAAAGGTGGGCATTTCTTCTTCAGGAGCAAATTGGGAAAGTTAATGTCAACACCACTGCGCACAGAACCCAATTTGTGTAAAAGTGGTTTTCTGGGTATGAAATGGACCTTGGCCACTTCTCCTGACCACCACGGTCCTCGATCCCACTGAGCACATTGTAGATGTTCTGAAACGTCGCATTAGACGTAGTTCACTACTACACACACCTTATGCAGAGCTGCATCAACTGGTGTTGGATGAATGGTCCCATATATCCAAGGACGGTATGCGGCTGAAATCGCCATTAGCGATGGAATGACCCCCTGTTAGAGGTATTCTCTAATATTTTGGTAAGGCAGTGTATATATATATATATATTTTACCAATCCTTGGCGCTGGTGAATGTGTTATAGTAGCCGTTAGTTCTGCTTGATATGTTCTATTTTAGTTATTGGTAGTACTTAATAAAGTATTCTCTAATATTTTGGTAAGGCAGTGTATATATTATACCAGTCCTTGGCGCTGATGAATGTGTTATAGTAGCCGTTAGTTCTGCTTGATATGTTCTATTTTAGTTATTGATAGTACTTAATAAAGTATTCTCTAATATTTTGGTAAGGCAGTGTATATATATTATACCAATCCTTGGCGCTGGTGAATGTGTTATAGTAGCCGTTAGTTCTGCTTGATATGTTGTATTTTAGTTATTGGTAGTATTTGATATATACACCAAGGTGGCTCAGAGGTAATCTTGGGGAGTTATAATGTTAAAATTTGTGGTTTGATCTCTGCCGTGGGCACAGCACAGATAGCCCATTGTGTTGCTTTAAGTTTATCAATAAACAAACAACATCTTAGATATATTATAATAACTCTTTGTGCTACTTGGTATACATTATACCAACCTTTGGTGCTACATGAAATATATATGATATAAATCCTCTTTCGTTTCTTTGTATTTAATACCCAGAGTTTTGGTTTCATCAAAAGTATTTCATTATTTATTGAAAATTTTATTTTATTGGAATTCTGTTCCGTGGTTATTTTAGCAGTGTAATTTTAAATTCCATTGTATTTTTGCATGGTTTGAATTGTAAGTATTCAAATGATATTTGGAAGGATTAAGTAGATAAAATCCGAATCAATTAACTTAAATATTCAGTTCACTTTTTAAAACGGTAGACTCTTGTTATTCGATCTTTATTTGTCAAAATAGATTCGTATTATTTAAATATCGTGGTGCCCTTCTAAAGACACTGAAACATTTCAAACACATTTTTGAAAATTATTTTATTTGTTTAGTCCTTCGAAACTTTAAATACCAAATCATAAACTGTAATTTAGAAATGCACGACTAAAGCATCAGTGTTTCAATTACAGAATAAACAATAACTCTTTAAAATGGATTATTCAGAAACTTCCGGTGGAAATAAACCTGTAACTAAATGTTTTATAATTACTCACCTGTCACCCGACGTACAGAGTTACAGTGTAAACAAATCGTACAAAATGTGTGTGTAAGAGGGATTTATATACAATGGTAAATATTATATTTTGGAAAATTTGTATGAAATATTTTAATTATATTACAACTATTTAACATAGAAAACCAAAACAAATAAAATAATTCCTAGCAAAGTAAAGTTTACATGCAATCATTATATTGATTCAAACTGTGTTCATCTATTCGTTAATGTCATTTTTGTAATATTTTTGCTTGTCAGTTTAATTAAATGAGTTACAGTTTTTACATTGTTAATTTACAGAAAGTCAATAACTGATAAAATGTGTTATTTGCAAATGCTTTAGTTTTACAATAAAAACTGACCACTATTTATATTGACTATAGTGTTTGGACAAATGAACAGAATATCTGCCCGACTGTGATAAAATTATGTTTTTCGTAACTAGGCAACAAAATACCTGCATGATTATCATAAAACTACCAACGGAAAGAGTGCCTACTTGACTGTCACAAAACTATGCTTTGTAGTAACAGAAACAGAATCCCTGCATGAAGGTCATCAGAATATGTTTTGTCGTAACAAAAGGACAGAATACCTGCATGGCTATCATAAAACTATGATTTGTTGTAACAAAGGAACAGGGTGCCTGCATTACAGTCATAAAACCATGATTTGTTGTAACAAAGGAACAGTGTGCCTGCATTACAGTAATAAAACTATGATTTGTTGTGACAAAGGAACAGAGTGCCTGCATTACAGTCATAAAACCATGATTTGTTGTAACAAAGGAACAGAGTGCCTGCATTACAGTCATAAAACTATGATTTGTTGTAACAAAGGAACAGAGTGCCTGCATTACAGTCATAAAACCATGATTTGTTGTAACAAAGGTACAGAGTGCCTGCATTACAGTCATAAAACTATGATTTTTTGTAACAAAAGAACAGATTGTTTGCATGACGGTCATAAAACTATGATTTGTTGTAACAAAAGAACAGATTGTTTGCATGACGATCATAAAACTATGATTTGTTGTAATAAAAGAACAGATTGTTTGCATGACGGTCATAAAACTAGGATTTGTTGTAACAAAAGAACAGATTGTTTGCATGACTGTCATAAAACTAGGATTTGTTGTAACAAAAGAACAGATTGATTGCATGACGGTCATAAAACTAGGATTTGTTGTAACAAAAGAACAGATTGTTTGCATGACTGTCATAAAACTAGG
>NW_013666847.1:73241-79398 GCF_000517525.1 Limulus polyphemus | reverse complement strand
AAAGAACAGATTGTTTGCGCAAACAATCTGTTCTTTTGTTACAACAAATCCTAGTTTTATGACCGTCATATGACGATCATAAAACTAGGATTTATTGTAACAAAAGAACAGATTGATTGCATGACGGTCATAAAACTAGGATTTGTTGTAACAAAAGAACAGATTGTTTGCATGACGATCATAAAACTAGGATTTATTGTAACAAAAGAACAGATTGATTGCATGACGATCATAAAACTAGGATTTGTCGTATTTTTTCCATGTGCATAATTGTTTTCAGAGTTTTCTTTTAGCTGTTTCAAAACTGTTTACAGGTATTTCTCTTTCTTGCTGTAACTTATATTTCAAAACTGTATTTATGTTAATGAGTAGAAAACAAAAGCACAATTTTCTTGCTATTTTCCTGTTTTTGTCACTTTCTGTAGCTAAATGTATTAGTTTTTTTGGTGTATTATTTGAAGTATTAGCTTACAGTTTCAAATAACATACATATTTTTACTAAATCGCTAGAAACCAAATTCCTTTACTTGAGATTCTTCGTCCAATCACAATAGCTCATCCTTTTTCCTGGTATTTTAATTGCTATTAAATATGAAAATATTTGCAAGGTTTTCAGCATTAAAACTGTTCTTTTGAGACATTTCATCTTTCAGCATACACACCTGCACCATTACTTAATACTAAAAGCACTTGTATAACGAAAACAATGTGTTTTACGGTTTTAAATGCTTAAGCCTAAATCATAAGTGCCAGTTGCTACTATTTTCAGGCTTGTAAGTTAATTTAAACAATCTAATACATTAAGCCTATGACTGTTCCCTTTGAACAGTTAAATTGTGGATTATAAACCACTTTCTTGTGTCAAGTAGAGTCTATGCTTGATTGGATATGTACGTTGGTGCTCTGTTACAAACTTGGATGTATATCTTAAGCGCTGGAAATGCTACGATATTCCCGCTTTCCTTTGCTTTCTCACATACGCATGCCAATGTAACTTTGTTCGTATCGGAAATCCATACAAACCAACATCTAGCGGTATGGGCGGTGAACTATATGGCTAAATACACTAGCGGGTTTGGATCTATAGAATTTTTTTTCACATATAGTTGGAAAGGCTGTCTCTGCATGGTAGTAGCATCAGTACTGCATTACTGCTAATTTGTCATAACATTCATTTCCTTATAGTATTTGTAAGTTTGTTCGGTCGTTGTAATACTGAACATATATCTTATTCACCCTGTCATATTAAGCTAATATTTTATCTAATCTGCGATATTAAGCTCGTATGTTATTTAATCTGTCATTAAGCTGACAACTAATCGCTACCACGTTACGTTAAGCTTGCTATAACTATAGTAATACGTTAAAAGCAAGTTGTAAAGTTATAAAGCTTCAATCCATGAAGCTTAGAAAATATTTCAGCTTAATCATCTCCAAAAACACTTGAGTAAAAATTTGAATATGATTATAGTTTTACTCATTCTTAAGAAAGGTTTCTCAGTGAAGAGTATTAAATATTTTATTTGTATTTTGTTAAGCGATCAACTACGTTTCGTCATTAGATTTATTTCAGCGAACTATAATCGCTTTTTCTGTATTTTTAAGCCTTGAGTATATATCGCGAGCGAGCAGCGACGATATAGAGAGAACACAATCGAAACGGTTAAGAACACCTGTATTTTGGTGCTTGCCACTTCAATCAGATCCATAACCTGATGTATCAGTTCGTGTTAAAGCCAGGTAGTAACTAATATTTAACCATATTCCTCATCACTCTATCCAATGGCTAAACAGCTCCGAGTAAATGACCTCCGATGTCATTCTTGACTGACCAAACGTTACGAACTTCTTCCCTTGGGTGATGCTTCTACCTTCTCCTTTCAAGCTTACTAGATGGCGCATTACTACATCAGAATTGTTGGGCTCCAAAAGATGCCACTAGTCGTGGAGAACAACAATAAAACGAATGACTGATCAAATATAATAGTTGTATTTCATATTTGAACTTTATACCAAGCTTAAGATGTATAACTTAAGTTGTTTTTTAAAGAAAATCGTAATGTTAGAATTTAGCTTGTGTACAGTAGTTTCTCTTATGACGTATTACATTGATGTTTAATGTATTTCGTATAAATTAATTCAAGAGAAAGGTTTGTCTATTTGTAGTTAATCACAAAGATACACAGTGGGCTATCTGAGCTATGCCCGCGTCTGGTATTGAAACCCGGTATTTAGTCTACAAATTTACCACTGGGAGTTCGGGGGTAAAGATCGATATTTCTATTAGTAAAGTCCATTGAACTGTTGAAGTGAATATTTGTTAAAACATCACAATGAAGGTAACAGAAGTAATACCGTGGAGGATTTTTACCTCAACCATCTGAAGGTTAATAATAACTACTATATTTGCGTCCCGCCCACACATTGATGACAATTTGTTTCCCAAACTTTTGGCCTTTGAGTTTTAGATATGTAACATACTTCTTAAGTAGTATATACAAAGATATTATGGACATTTTATTATATAAATTATTTTACATGTTTGCAAGAAAGTCAATTACAAAGAAAAATGCTACCATTTGCTTTGAGTAAAATCATAATTATGCACGCACTCTGCAGTGTCGTAACTACAAAAGATGGGACTCCGCACATAAAAAGTAATTGGACCCCCCTACATTTATTTCCCTATAATTGTAGTTACGATTTGGAGCTTCATTTTTGGCTCTGGCCCCCCTGCAATTGCGGGGGCATACTTGTACCATTGGCACTCTGCCTATCTGTTTTTTTTCTATATATTGTTCGTTCGTTTATATATCTGTTTATCTGCTTGTCCGTTCATTCATCCATTCGTTCATCTATCCCTTTATCTGTGATAATCCTAAATGTTAAGTCAACTCAGCTTCATCTTGGAAAAACTCTTCATCCTCTCAAACGAATATAATGCCTCAGGAAACAATCTTAACTTGTCTCAGTTTTTGTTATTAAAAACAAAATCGTGCAAAGAGGTGGCAAAACCACGAGTAAAACTAACACAATCGATAAATCTGAAACCACAAGTAAAACTAACACAATCGATAAATCTGAAACCACAAGTAAAACTAACACAATCGATAAATCGGAAACCACACGTAAAACTAACACAATCAATAAATCGGAAACCACAAGTAAAAACTAACACAATCAATAAATCGGAAATCACAAGTAAAGCTAACACAAACAATAAATCGGAAACCACAAGTAAAACTAACACAATCAATAAATCGGAAACCACAAGTAAAAACTAACACAACCAATAAATCGGAAATCACAAGTAAAGCTAACACAAACAATAAATCGGAAACCACACGTAAATGTTTTAACTTACTTTTCATATCACTTAAGAAATTGACTTTTATTTCAGCATGTATGGCAATATATAATTTTTTAAAAGTTATAGTTCCGAAATTTTAATTTAAGTAGACACACTCGCTATAAAATGGCGGCACAAACCTTTCCAGTGACTCGCATTTTTGAAATAATTAAAGTCTTTCAAATATCAAAATATGTATACGGTTCACTTACATGTGTAAACAGACGCATATATGTATATTACGCTAGACCCATGTGAAAAATGTAATATAATGATGTAATACCCCCTGAAAAGAAGGCGGGGGGCATATTACCTTTTATTATCTGTTCTTATCTAGCAAAACTCAAATCTTATGAGCAGCGCTCACTAACCAGGTTTTATTTCTCTCCACGAAACCGCTCACAGGTTAAGTAATGATCTTAATACGTGTACAAACACCACTACATAAACAATTCCAAGCCCGAGTAAATCTATCAGTAAAAACAGCACCACAGGTTTAGAAGCGGAAACTACAGGAATCTTTGCATGCTCTACTAATCTTTCCTGTAATTATGATAACCTGTGCTGTTCCCAAGTCATTAGTCATGTTATGCATTGTTGTCCTAAAATGTATTACGACCATTAAAAGTTTTCTGTTTCTTGTTGTTACATTTTTGTTATTTGCGGTATTGAAACTAACCTTTCTTTTCCGGGTGTAGACCTAAATTTAGTTTTCGCAAATTTCTTAAAACCATTTGCCTACTTTAAAAGTATGGTGAGTATCTGATCAATCACAGTAAAATTTTACATTAAAGCAGATTATTTTCTCATGGCGTACCTTTTGGATATGAGATTTCAATGAATGAAAAAAAAAGACCTTATAGGTGTAATTCTCAATATACATGAAAATAGCGAGATTTAAAACCAAATTCCTGGTGTCAAAGTTAAAAAATAATACTCAACTGAGTTACATTTTATTGAAGGTTATATACTCTAATCAACTTTTTTTACTAGTGTGGTATTTTCCTTTACACAGATTTCCTTCAAATTAAACAGGTGGGATCCATTAAAGAGGAAGTTGGATGAAAATAACATTATAGAGTATAGGTTTGTTTTTCGGTGAACTGTGACTACGTTTTTCGTAAAGAATGAGCCAGTACACACTAACAATCTTTATTTCAAAACACAGCCAAAGACAAACATAATAAACAACAACAAAAAACATAACAAGGACACTTGTATTTAATGGATGTGCAACACTAGTAAGAGAGAGTATGTGAAATGAAAACTTTATTGAGTCTCTTACAAAAGTTCAGTGTGAGACCCTCTGCCCCTTGTAAACTACACAGAAAAAAAAATACACTGTTGGAAAAACACAGTTAAACCGAAGAAAAATTTAAATTAAACTAAAAACTTCTTAACGGAACCTTTAGTAAAGGCCCTACAAAATGTTTAGAAGTCGGAATAAAAATCTCTAACACCTTCCAGAGTTTAATCTGAATAAAATGCTATAAAAATCACAAAATCTGTCTAACAGGGGAGAAGCTAGCTTTAAATACCAAAATGCAATAGCATAAACAAACAAAGGCTGCTTACGATACGCACCTCCCCTACATTATCCGATTTCACCTTCTGCTGGGCATAGGGTGAGAAGCCCCAGGCCATTACATGAATCACAGAAACAAAAGACAGCTGTCTATTTCGGGACATTAGGAGTGAAGTCAGAGCTATCATTCATGTAAGACAAATTAATGAATCTGTTCCCATATGCAATTGCAGTAAGGAGAAATTATGATGTTTACTTGAGTGACTCTCTCTCCGTCCAAACTGAAATGAAAGAAATCTGAAGTTTGGAAAAATTTAGATGCTAACTAAAAACATGATATTCTCACCTCCCAGCCATTCCTGATTCTAAAACATAAAATAATTTCGATCACGTGCCAATCAGGAAATATAAATAACTTATCTTTGCCACAATAAAACACTTGTCTGACTATCTAATTAAATATACACGTAAAACAACTTTACATAACAATGCACAAAACACTTCAACAAAGACTGTATATCCCCAATAGGAATAGGTAGTTAGCACATTATACCATATATTACAAAATACTCTGGAACAGTATTAATACATCAGATGAAAACAGTCATTTAGGAATGATAAGCATTTGATATACAAAACATAAGGCATTCAACATCAATAATACATGACCATATAATACAAGAAATAATCTTTTAACAATGAAAACATATACAAAACTAAACAAAATCCTGTAACAAATAAAACATAAGCTAAAACAAAATCCTTCTCAACAAATACAGAATACTAAGATAAACACTTATAAAGCATGTAGTTAAAAAACAACGACAAAAATACCTTTAATACTAAATCAAAATAAAACGTATGTTAACTCAATGTAAAACACAGTAGAATTGAACACATATATATATATACACTGGGACCCAAAACTTCGTATATTTAACTAGTCAACATCTTAAAATACTCTTCTTAAAATTAAAGGAAGTAATAAAATGAAACCATTCACATTGTTAGAACATAACAAAGAGACCCTTTCACTAAAAACAAACACAAAACATAGTTAAAAGCCTACACATAAATCACAAAATATACGCATACACTGGCCACAATAAAATAAAAGATAAACTGCTCATAACAACATATAAATATGCATATATATATATATATATATATATAGCAAGAAATATACAAATGTACATTTCATAAATATGCATATATATATATATATATATAGCAAGAAATATACAAATGTACATTTCATAAATATGCATATATATATATATATA
>NW_013666847.1:65146-72168 GCF_000517525.1 Limulus polyphemus | reverse complement strand
CAAGAAATATACATTTCATAAATATGCATATATATATAGCAAGAAATATACAAATGTACATTACATAAATATACACATAACAAACCTTTCAAATACTCAAAAAAGAATAATAGTTATAGATATCTGAAACTAATAATAGAAACTAAATAAATGAGTCATGACAAGCATATATGTAAACAACTTAGGTGAAGACAGTTGAGTTACTTCAATTGAAGACCAAGTCCTCTAACAGAACTCTAGATTTTAGGTACGTCATTGTGGTCTAGTGAATGATCTCTCTACCTTTTACAAGAGCTTTACAAGTTCTCATCGGGACTTCCTCTTCCAGCTGCATTGGTGGTTCTCTTGAAGTTTGTGTATTAGTTTCCAGTCACTAGTGGAATTACTTACAGAATGGCTCAACATCACGACAGATGAAATAGCTTTTACTTCAGAATCAGGATATTATGTGAATAGACAGGACCTTGTCTCATAATGTGGCAAAATAATCCATCTGCATTTTCGTGATGTACTCCAGGAACGATGCCCTAAGACCACGTCATACTTCTGCAACGTTGTGATACAATGTGCTATCATGTCTTCTGGATTCTGAAAATGCATAAGCCTCTTCTGCGACACAAGTGAGAGTGAAATTGCTGAAAAACAAAAAATGTTGGTAGTGCTTAACGAAGATCACAACTTCAAGCAGTTATTTCTTCATTAAGCAGTATTAGCATTCAAGAACTGGAGCGTAAAGCTCGCATATTAGATCATTCGTTAAACCACATCCCGTTATTGTGATAACACTGTCTTGATTCCACCATTGCTAGTATCCGTATCCAAAAGGGACTCACAGTCTCGTCATGGATACGCCAGCATTGGAGATTCTAACGAAGCACACTTCAAAGATAGAATTGCGTGCTCGTACTCTTCACTCCACTTGAAATGCATACCGTCTTTAGTAAGATCAGACATTGGTGTGGCAGTCTTCGAACCTTCTGTCTCACTACCGGTTCGGTCCTGTCTCTAACTGCTGCAATATTTGAAGGGTCAATCGAGACACTGTCTCTCCCCATTATAAGAAATTCTACTTGCATATACTTCCTCTGCTTTAACTTTAATCCTCATCAATCCTAAAATTATTATACATTGCAGAACCATTGACAGGTTCATTAAAGCAGACTTGAGCGTTTAAGCCAATACCAAAACATCATCCACAGTGACCAGCCATCCTTCCCATTCTAGCCTCTCAAAGGTGGCTGGAGCTTTACACAGAGCTTAGTAACATGATTCCAAACTCAAATAAACCATCACAAGAGTTAAAAGTAGTTTGATCCTGCTCTTAATGTTCATTTTGACATGCCACTATCCAGAGGCATTTAAAGTGTTAAAACATTTAGCACTTTTCAACACCTCCATACATTATTGTCTGTAAATGCCCATAGAAAGGTATCAATGTGCATCACAGCATTGATTTAGTGGAAGACAATACAGAATCTGCTCATGTGTTGTGTTTAGTAAAAATGTAACCTTGTGTCCAAGAAAAGCGAGGAAGTGAGTTATTCATAGTAAAAAGTAACCCTCTTTTCCAGAAAGATGAAACAACGTATTATTCTTAGTGGAAACTAACTCCTGTTTTAGAAAAATAAAACTGTTTTATTCACGGTAAAATCTAGCTCCGTGCTCCGGAATAGTAGGACAACATTTTATTTATTCATAGCAAAAACTATCTTAAATTCTAGAAAAGTGAGGGAGTGTGTGTTTCTCACAATAAACAAGAGGGAATCCTGAATACAGCCGCTGCATTTGAAATTTTTTATGGTAGGGTTAGAGTAAATTAATATTCGAGACATTTTTATTCCTTTTTGTTAGCTATATTTTTGTGCGGCAGCAATACCAAGCGTGAGGCGCACGTATACTCGATTCGATTTTATTACTCATCAGCATCTCTACCAGCCTACCCTCAAATTGAAACTATTTTAGGCAGGATTAGAGTAAGTTAATCTACGAGACATTGTGTGTGATCAAATATATCAACCGAAAGGGTTTGACCTACCGAGTCCAAAACTGTAATTAGATCTCAAATCAGTCAAGAGATGGCGGTGCTATGTATGAGCTAAATGTTTGTACTTTAAAACTCAGAGCCATTTTATGAGCAGCTATACCGCGACTAAAGTCTAAATAGGTGTTCCCAAAAGTAAGACAAGGTGCTATTTATAGTTAAAACTAATCGTGTTGCAGAAAAATGCGATAGCATGTCACTTATATTGAAAACTATCCCTATGGTCCTGAAAGTAAGACAATGTGTTATTCATAGTAAAAATTAACCCTATTTCATCCAGTATTGATAGTTAAGAAATACGAAATAAATAATAATCATATTTTAAGTATTATATTCTCTCATGTTTTAGATCGTGTTTATATACTTTACCAGTTAAGAGGCCAAATTTATGTGGAAAAGAAACTAAAAAGACAACAACACACCTTAAACAAAAAATGAAAACTAGAAGTTTAAATGTTTTCATGTGAAACGTCATAAGACGACGCAGTTCTGTACATGTTACTAACGGTGAGCACGTACCATGACGTAATTTGAAGGTCTGCAAGGGACCACCTGTCGAACAAAATATTAAGGAAGAAAACATATATATCTTTTAGATTTTCTAAGCATTTATTAGGATTGTTTGTTTTGCTGTATGAAGCATTTTACATATATTTCACTAAATGACTTCTTTAATATTGAGATAATATAAAAATGTTTAATATGCTAATTATAATTTACCCCAAACTCTTGTGCATTTTGTAGTGGAAAACTATTTTTCATTATATAATAATATGATTTAATTGTGTCAGTCAATAATGGGTGCTATTGCATTGTAGCGCCATCTTTTGATGGCATTGATCACTAAAAGTAAAGTCAACTTTAATTCAGGTAACAAAATAAGTGTTCTTACTTCCGGGCATATTTCAGACAGATTCTTGTGGATGAATATACAAATGTGAAGTTGTTTGATAAGATGAATGATGATTTGTTGTTTTAAAATCATTTCATCTTCTTTAGTCCAGAACAAGCGTGTTTAAACACTCTTATGTAGCTGAGCATTTACGTGGGACATTATTAACCTCAAAGGAAACAACAAATGTATCTTCTTATATTTTCCTGGTATGTATTCCTTAATAAACGCTAAATAAAGTAAAAATAAACTGTATAGGTTATTTTAAGGACGTACGAGTGACGGTAAAGAATAGAGAACATTATGTCAAACACAATATATATGCTGTGTAAAGTGTCGACGGTGCTTTTCGCCCAAATACCAAGGCTCCTCAAGTCGGTTGGGATACGAAAGACACAACAGTAGTTGAGACGTTATTTATATCATTAAATTGCAAGAACGACAACAACTGTTAAGGTGTGAACTAGATCACGTTGGAGAAGCATAATTTTCATCAACCACAGCGTCAATTGGACATGACTAAATTAGTAATTCTAAGAAGTTATGAGTGGAAGTAAAGAATAATGTACAAAAATATTGCAACGAAAATCAAATGTCAAAATTGATACAATTAATTCTTACGTTTATTTGTCGCTAAGCTCAAAGCTGCACAATGGAGTAATTGCGCTGTTATCACTGCAAGAAATGAATCCCGGAGAGATTTTATTTTTAAAATTTGGTTTTATACAGGGCCTGGGCCACTTTATAGTGATAGCGAGTGTTTTTTTCATGTTCATCCAATTGGATTGAGAACCGGGACTTGTGGTGGCCATGGGCGATGCTCGGATTATCTGTCATATTCCTCAAACCATGCACACACAACTTGGACATGGAAGATAAAAGCACTGTCGTCTTGAAAGTAACTGTTCAATGCACATGAAGCATCGCTGGATTCACTTGATCAGAAATGATGCTAAGTTAAGCTGTAACATTTATTCTACCTTCTAAAAGGACCAAGAGCCCATGGTATGCCAAGAAAATATGTTACAAACCATAACTTTACCAAAAAAGACCTGGACAGTTGGGACCACACAAAAAGAGTAAGTTATTTTTGTTAATTTTTTTTTCAAATTTGTCTTTTCTCACCTGTGCAAAAGTTTAAAGCGTGATTAATTGGACCACATCATATTTTACCAGTTCTAATTAGTCCAATGTCTATGCTCTTTACACCACTCATTGATAACGGAGTCGAATGGTTTATACAATGATCTCCTTCTACCATAGTCCATTTTTTTACAATGTTTTTTGCAAGTTACGGCTGAAAATGAATGTGGATTTCCCTGCACTGAATGTTTTCCAGTTAGTGTATTGTTTGATGACTTCCTATCTAACTACCTTTCTCCTCTTTCTATCATTACTGGTGTTTAGCCATAATTTTCTATCGCAGCAGACATTTTATTCATCTTTTGCTATCACTGACAAACTTAAGTGATCGATGTCTTGGAGCAGACTACCAATGAAACAGTATTGACTACTATTGCACCCGCTAGAGGTGCGCTCACTACCATCTCTTTTAAACGATGCACTATATTTGCCTTTCTCCACATCTGTTAGACTAATTACAAATGTGTTTGCTTCAATCATTTAAGGGGCTACAGGGTTCACCTGACACATTAGTGTGATCAACCTAATTTGCATCCACAGCTCAGGTAAGGTTCAAGTATGAAAGGGCACATAGGTCTTAATAAACTGGCCAGACCTAGTAGAAATAGAATTGACATGAGATATGGTATGTTAATTGTTCATAAATTGATCAAACAGTTCAATTATATTTATTGTTGGCCTAAATATCAATACATTGCAATAACATAAATTAGATATCAATGTTAGTTACCTTCCTTTTCTTGGTAGCAACAGTAGGCTAAAAGACACGATCACAGCAACGGGTGACTATATTACTGTAGTTACAGCCAGTTTATTTGTAGTAACAGTAGGCTAGAGGACATGGTCACAGCAACGGCTGACCACATTCTATTCATTCGTAGTAACAGTAAGATAGAAAATTATCACAGCAACGACTGGCCAAATTCTGTAATTAGAATCAGTTTATTTGTAGTAATAGTAGGCTAAAAATAAAATCACAACAACGACTGATCAAATTCTCTAGTTATAGACAGTTTACTTGTGGTAATAGTAGGCTAGAAAGCAGGGTCACAGCAACGACTGGCCAAATTCTGTAATTAGAATCAGTTTATTTGTAGTAACAGTAGGCTAAAAATAAAATCACAACAACGACTGATCAAATTCTCTAGTTACAGACAGTTTACTTGTAGTAATAGTAGGCTAGAAAGCAGGGTCACAGGAACGGCTGACTGTGTCACCATATTAAGAGTGATAGAAAGATGTAAACTTTTCTTAAAGTATTGACCCCTTCTTTATATAACTTGCTGTTTACTGAGAAATGTTAGTTTTCTAAGCTCTGATGCTTACTGCTCAATCATCCACGGGATCCTACTTTCATAAGTTGGTTTTGTTGAAACAAAATTGGCAAGCAGTGTGATATACTAATTATTTGTCTTTTTGTTTGTTAATTTTGTACATATTTTCAAAATCTATTTCAAGATATCATTTCATGCAGTAAAGTAATTAGCTATTACTTAGATTTTCAGCTGTTTTTAAGTTTTGTTCTTATGACAATGTGTTAATCTATACAGGAATCGTTTGAATATTTGACACATTTTTTTTTACGAACGTGATCATTGCACAGCTTAATCACAAAATGTTTATTATATTACTTATAGCTTCGTGTTTGTTTGTTGTTTTTTTATTAAGGGAATCCCTTTGGCTTCACTTGCATATTAATTCTTCCTATCATGGCGGACAAATGAAGAGTCATCTCTTCAAAATCAAGTACATGAGCTTTTATTAAATTACAGAAAATATAAAAAAAAACAACGAATTTCAACCCTTCAAATTTTCTCTTGTGTGTACATAGAATGTTACTTGCAAAAATAAGTGTACTTTCTCTACAAGTTGGTAAGCTTTCAGTACACACAACACAGCGATAATTAGAATTCTGCTTTAGTTGAAAATCGCAATCTGAGGGTCGCGGTTCGAAGCCCCGTCCAACCAAACATGCTGCCCTTTCAGCCGTGGGGGCATTATAATGTGACGGTCAATCCCACTATTCGTTGGTAAAAGAGTAGCTCAAGAGTTGGCGGTGGTTGGTGATGACTAGCTGCCTTCCCTCTAGTCTTACACTGCTAAATTAGGGACGGCTAGCGCAGATAGCCCTCGTGAAGCTTTGCGCGAAATTCATAATAAACCAAACCAATTAGTTGAAAAGTTTGTTTGTTTGTAGTTAAACACAAAGCTACACAATGGGCTATCTGTGCTCTGCCTATCACGGGTATCGAAACCAGGTTTCTAGCATTGTAAGTCTACAGACATACCGCTGTGCTACTGGGGGGGGGGGCTAGTTGAAAAGAGTGAAAAACGAAAACAGAAACGATTTTTCGTTGAAATTCTCCATAATATTGCCTTGTATTAGAAGCAAAACAGCCTCTCCGAATAGCATATTTTAATGTCGGAAAAAGTGGTATTATTTATAAGTTCGGTTGTTGCTTTTTCTTTTCAAATAGTTTTAACATGAACAATGTGGTATGACTTTTCATGTAAGTCACGTCCAACTCTCTGAAACTTCACTTCTGTTTTCCATGGGAAATTCGTTGATTTTCTCCAATTGTTTTTCAAAATAGTGCAGTATTGCATTACTATCATAGTAATTAAAAGATTATCAAATTTATATATTTCCAATGTTAATTTATTTTGCTACATAACAAACAGTCTTGTTCATATTTAAAGACTTTTAAGAAGTTATATTTTATTTCTGATTTAGTTCACTACTTTCGAATTTTCAAATTTATGAAGATATGCTAATTTGGAATTCATGTCTCTTTAAGGTTAAGTTAAGCAATTTTATCCGCACATATATTTACATAATTAGTCAGAAAAATAGCTGTGATTTTACGATTTGTATTCTCCAGGTTTTACAATTTTATGATTCCAAATATCATTTTTTAACAATTTCTTGATTCTTGGCTTTCATAT
>NW_013666847.1:62894-64816 GCF_000517525.1 Limulus polyphemus | reverse complement strand
TCATTTAATGATTTATTAATTTCCAATTTCAAAGGTTTTACAAATGTTTTGGTTTCCAATTTTAATGATTAATAGTTTTCCAATAGTTTTTGTTCACAGTTTTGATACACATATTGAAAGAATACCTGTTATCAGAGCTTTGATCTTAAAAAGTGGCCCTTACCTTACGAAACGTCCCACCCCCAGTGGGTCAGCGGTAAGTTTACGGAGTTAAAACGCTGAAATCAGGGGTTCGATTTCCGGTGGTGGACAGATTGCCTGCGTAGCTATGTGCTAAAACAACCAAACAATCCTACGAAACATCGCTCTGATAAACACTGTAGTCTTTGATTTTGTTGATAATAGTGTCAGATTCTAGTACGATATCCGGTATCAAGATTATTAATATCATATTCCCATTACTTTTGTTAATGCACTGACGGATAAAAATCTCACCAATGACCAACACTGGAAGTATTCCACACAACAACAACAACAAGCGAACCAAGTTTAAAAAGTAATATTTGTCAGTGTTGAAATTATAGAAGTCGAAAGGTAAATACTTTTAAAAACTTACTTAAGACAGGGTATGGCCTAGTGGTTAGCATCTCCGGAGTGTGATTTCGAAGATTCATGGTCCGCATCCCATTACCGCAAAAAATACACTTCACCCTTTTGAGCTGTAGATTGAAGTCTAAATCCCACTATTCGGCCAGATAACAGTAGTCCAGTTGTTGCTGGTGACTAGTTGTCTTTACTCTAACAACAGGACCATGTTCGGTTCATGTCAGAAGTAAAACTAAATTTATCATTAAACTTTTGTAATGATTATTATGTTTTTAAACTATTCCATCCAAAAATACACCAGTTTATTTTAAATGTTTTTGTCATTTTAACTATAATTGGAAAAGGCAGGAAAATGTTTAAGTTAAATAAAAAGTGAAAAGATAAAACTTTAGTATTCATGTCAAGTTGTAGAATTACCATACGTCGAAGAAGAAACACTAAAAACCAAGAACTAAGAATTTTAAGTTCTGATTTTCCGTGTGATTTATTTTGTCAATATTTTACGGCAATACCATTTAAACGTACTTTACAACGACTTCCGATCGCTACACCAGCTATAAAATATTAGCTAGACCTTTTACACCCAAACTAAATATTGTGTTTAAACAAGAATAATATATTACTTTCATTAAAGAACTGAAATGATGTAAAATCCATTCAAAAATTTAACTGGTACATTTAAGGGTTTACGATTCTCGTTCCGTTGCCGCAAACTTAAAATTTTAACTGGCAGATTATGTGTTTAATAAAGAAAAACAAACAAAAAATAACTGAACCTTTAGAACATAAGATTTATCGTATAATATAATTGATTCCAAAGTCATTTTCAGGTTTTTCTTTTTAAGGGTCAACTTGATTACAATCTAGCCATTCATCCTTTCTCTGTAATTTATAAAATAAATTAATTTATGTTTAGCCAATAGATGGTAGGTGCTAACATTCCTAAAAACATTGTTCAAGTCAGTCCGAATTCTTTCCCTCTTTTTCAGCAAATTAAAAGTTACCATATCTTGGGGGGGGGGGGGGGAATGAGCACTTGTGTTTAAACCAGGCAAGCAAAAAATCGTTTAACGTTTGTCAAGACTAGGACAGAAACTTGAATTTAAGGAAGTTTGACCAATTTGTAAAGTTGTTTAAGTTGAAAACACAACTTCAGCTCGTTTCTGACTTCCTTATAGCAATTAAAAATCATAATATTATTTTAAGAATGGATTGTATAAAAATTATATAAAATTCTCACATTTCCGTACTTACAGTATTTACGTGATGAATCTTTGAACGGCTAGAAGTAGAATTATCAAAGAAATTAAATAACATTCATACCTAACTATATCGGTTCTTGTCATACAAGTATGACTTCATTTATGTTTGTTTGT
>NW_013666847.1:60859-62884 GCF_000517525.1 Limulus polyphemus | reverse complement strand
CCTGGCCATGCCGGGCTCTTCATTTATGTATAAACTAGTTTTAAAGAATTTAGAATTTTCGTGCAAAACTACACAAGGTTAACCCTAATTTTGAACTAATAGACTAGAGGGAACGGAACTCTTGAGCTGCTTTAATCAAATAGTGGGATTTGACCATCATATTTATAGCACACAAACGGTCCCAGAGTGCAGAGCGCTTGTTTGTCGCACCAAGGGTCCTTGTGAGTGAGGCTAAGAAAATTGCTCCTCTGACGTTTAAAGGCACGGCCAAGGAAGGTGTTGACTACTTCCTTAATCATTTCAGACAGGCCACTTGTTCAGTGCTTAACTCGGTTGAGTAAGTGGATGTTCGTGGCAAGCCATATGAGGAAGTACCAGACTTAGAAACATTTATCACAGTCAGTTGAGCCATCAGTGACAGCCTCATCATCAATAAACCTAGATATAGCTAGGACATTCAAGCAATCAAAATATTGCTGACTGATAGGGCTTTTAGAACCTTGCTTTCTAAGCTCCAGATGTTAATGTGAAATACCGTGTGTGTACACTACATTGTATGATCACAACTCATGTAGAAGCTAGGATGACAATAGATCGAGCATCTGATGATTGAAAGGAAGTGGTGATCCTTGCTTTCCAATCTATCAAGGGAAGGCCAATGTGTATCCATACATTGTATGATTTCCACTTGATCATTCATTTAGAACGATCATTAGTTTGAATAACTAATAATTGAAAAGAAGTAGCATTTCTTGCTTTCCGAGCAGTAGTATTAGTAATAATGAGTGGTAGAAGTTATGAATTAGATTTTGAAACTACTACTCAAGTAACATAATTATGACAGCTTCTGCCAGTTGATATAACGTCTAATGCATTGATAGTTTGCACAGCTAAAGATGATAGTTAGGTGTTTAAAAACACATTCGACAGGAGTTACCAATCTTTACACCTCAAGCTACCAAGTGATTATCTCCAAAGCGAAACGTCCAACACGATGCAAGAATCACTCACCTAATCTTGCAAAGTAGCGAAAACTCTATGGGGCATATCACTAGACTCTTTG
Organism: Limulus polyphemus; assembly: GCF_000517525.1. NCBI lineage: Eukaryota > Metazoa > Arthropoda > Merostomata > Xiphosura > Limulidae > Limulus > Limulus polyphemus. Next base: position 61,821 of record NW_013666847.1, on the reverse strand, counting down.
CTAGTTTCTTGTTTGTTTTGAGGCTGGAAAAATTTGCCCTTATGTAGAGATGAAATTGTGCTTTTATAAACAGCCTGAATGATTTATCTCTACTTCCGAGAGTTTTAGCTGAAAGCTTTAGTTAAGCTGAGTTTGGTCTGAGGTATTTATTTCGTGCAAGCCTAAAAGACAAATGCTCGAGTATAACTATAAAATGTTGCTGAAAGTAGCTTTGCAAGTAGACTGAGCCAGTTTCAAAGTGAGTTGTGTGGAAACATGGAGGTTTCTGTCTAACAGCTACCAGTGTATGAGACCACATATGTTATAAATGTATATGCATGCTACAAGCAGTCATTCATGAGTGCCATTTAGCACAAATGAGTCAATTACACGAGAAACGCAATCAGACTACTTAAAAATAGAAAGAATAAACTTTATCCCGATGTAATATAAAGTCAACTGTAATTACTGGTCTATATAGTATTATGTTAATATACGACGTAAAAGTTATTTTCATGAACACTAGAAAAAGAATGTTTCGATTTTGAAATATTCAGTAGGGACAGAACGTTCACGGAAGGATGAAAATAATAACGGTTAGACTCACACTACTGTTGAGAGAAAATGAATTTACACCTGTGGTCTTTCGAGCAGTACAATACTATGTTTGAGAAAAAAAAACAGTTCTACCCGTGGTTTTCTGATAAGAATAGTGCAGGATGATTTCATTTGCTTAGAGTCGAAATATTTAAGTGTGTAAAATTGTCATTAGCATATGAAATCCATGAACAGTAGTTTAAACATCATAACAAATATGAACTTGGTGTCCTCAGTATTTTATTTGGCTATGAGAAAATATTTTCAGTCACTCAGGTTGAAATATTTAGAAAAATACGGTTTTCTGAATATTTTCTTAATGTTGTTTCAGTTGTTCAAGGGGCAGTCATTATGCATGAAAATGCATGTTGTAATAGTATTAGGGG
>NW_013666847.1:53815-60849 GCF_000517525.1 Limulus polyphemus | reverse complement strand
ATTCTCCATAATATTGCCTTGTAATATTACGGGAAAGCAAAAAGTACCACACTTTTGAGGTGAAGCTTTGAAAAAATCTCATCATTGCTAGTATAAAACTTATAACTGAGAGAAGCCCTCAAGGAAATACAATGGAGAGGTTGTTCTTTCTCGTGATTAAAAGAAAGGATTAATTTTACCCAATACAAATCAATATACACGTGTAGGACCCATATTTTCCGATAATGTGCTGCTCTTTATGGGAATAGCAATAGTGGTGGCATATGTTGAATGTTAGTCAAGGAGAGACCCAAAAGTGACTTGTGAATCAAATCATTTGGACACTGGCGGAGATACACATTCTACTGGTTTATTTCACATGGTGCACTTGTGAACACTGTACAAGTGTTACTTGACGAAGAGTCTAAGGTATTACTTGACCTTGAAAGGTAGCTTTAGGGACGAGTAATGGTCGTAACTATCTGTTAAGGACCCATTCAACCTACATACCTGGCTGGCCTTTTGACCAATTGGAATCTATTGACCTTACATTTTCAATCTGGATTAACAACTAACTAATGGTGTTCCATTTTTTTTTTTTGGCGTGTTAACATCTCCAGTAGGCTATAGAAAGTTATATCATGAATGAAGAGGAAAGGAATCTCCATCTGGCAGAAACTTCTATTGTGTGGACTTTCCCCCTGGTCCTGGGACTTCAACATCAAGTCAAAATGGTCAGTAGACCAACCTTTCTCCATCAACCGATTGGGGAAGCATATACTAGATGTTAAATCTGAGCTCCACAAACACAAGAAAGGTCACGGTAATTACTCACTGAGGTGCCTCATCATCGAGAAGTTGCACTGACCCTTCTTGACGTACGTATATAGTTATGTACATTTTTGTATTTCCATATTTTTTAGTGCTAATATATCCTGTAACTATGTATTATATCTATGTTAAAAGGGTTTCCTGTAAATATTGTAATATTTTATGTTAACATATTTTTATTGTATTGTCTTAATTTTCAGTGTTGTAGGGTTCTATTTAACATGAATGCAGTATATAAATTTTTTGCTATGTTTGGCATTAAGTTGAGTTGGTTATTGAAGTACGTTTCTGTCATTTTCGTATGGCTAACTATGATAACTTATTATAAGGTTTCGCAGTATTTGTTAGTTTTCTGTTACTTGCATCTGTGTTAAAGGATTTCATTTTAAATTATGTATTCTTTGTTAAAGGTTAATTTTTATATTATATGGAGTTTCATTGTTTAAGAGTACTTTTGGCATTTTTGCATTATATATTCGATGTTTAAGGGCATTTTTGTACTGCATCTTTGTTCAATGTACACACAGTGTTTTTTGTATTAAGTTCTAATAAAGATACTTTCCACTGTATCCAGTGTTTGTTATTTCTTAGCTTAAACTCAGCCGGTATACATTCAACATTGTTCTGCAATAACCATATCTTGTTCGAATCTCATGTTTGGCGGACTTATCCAATACAGCTCAAACGTATTTTCAGTTCACCTGAATATACTACAGCTGTAGTGCATTCTGTTCCTGAAGAGATATTACGTTGTAGTTGGTATATTGTAATGTTCTTCGAGAGACATTTTGTTATAGTTCGTTAATAACGTATTCGGTTCTTCAAGAGATGTTACTTTACATTTCACTACAGTGGCGAAAGCATGGCCCCGCAATTGTGAGGGGAAGTGGACCAAACGGGCCTGACAATTACGTGTGTGTGGTGGGGGGGGGGGTATCTTTTGTAGCTACACCACTGGTTCATTATTTATTCCTTACTTTATTATAACGATTTTTATTGTGGGCGGATTTTTTTCGATTATTCGTTAAAAACGCAACTACAGGTAGGCCTAATTTTAAAAATTAACAATGTTTAAACAGAGGTTTAAATTAGTTATTGAATATGTATCTTTCACATTTCATTATAATTACCAACTCAAAATTTCAGCACTCAAATAACTGGCTGACAGCAACAAAGTTGATTAAATTATTGAGTGACGAACGGACTTGCTACTTCAACAATCAGTTACCATTTACTCTAGTCTCACTCGCGTTCCACACTGCTAAAAATTGTTACAAAAATACAGACGTTAACCCACGCGATCATGTGATGTCGAACCTTCCACCTGGATAATAAACACCCAGACTGAAAATACATCATACAACACGTTAGAATTCGCTGCAGTATGTTCTGAAGATATACATTACATTCACTGTATCTGTATTTCTACAACCTTCTATTTAATACCACACTATCCAAGCTAATGTACTTTAATCTAATTAACAATCTTGTTAATAATATTTTTTTTGTAAAAAGCAGCAACTAACCATAACTTTCAAATGAACATTTAACAATATATTACGTCTCTGCAGTGAGACATATCTTTTCTATTGTTTCTTCTTCCAAATACTTTTCAACCAACCACTATTCATTCGTTTCTTAACTGATTGCCTCGAAACTTGTTAGGGTTATACATTGGGCCAGTCGCCTTTTTCATCTTTTTATTATTTTGGCCTTTTTATGGGTTTTAAGGGTCAAAAGTCAAGCGACCCAAAAATGCATATTTTTGGGTCCTGTGCGGTAATATTTAGAGCAATCAAGATGAAAATTGGCATAAATATAAATTTTTATGCGCCCGACACATTGAAATAAAAAAGTTGGTTTTGCCTATTTTGAGTCTTTTTTTTAGGGGAGGGGGCAGAGTCCAGAAATAGCATATTTTTTGGGTTTTGTTCAACTACTTAGCCATATTTTGACCAATTGGACAAAAAAATGGTGGAAATGTTCATTTTTAGTAATTATAGGGGGGGGGGGGTCAAGATGCTACAAAAAGCATAATTTTAAAGGTTTTTTCGACAGTTACTCTGCCGTATTTCGGCCAATTTACATGGGATTTGGTACTAAAATACTGTTTTACAGGTCCCATACATACATATATTTATATATATACCAAATGAGAAATATGCCCATTTTAGGGGGTTAAAAGGATAAATAAACCCATAATGTTTGTGGTTTTGATCAATTACTTATCCTTGTTTCGACCAATGTACATGAAATTTGGTACAAAGTTACTTTTCTAAAAACATTGACATCGACAGTCTTCGATTTTTCTACGTTTTTCACTATTTTGCTGGTGTCAAAATTCGTCATGTTGCCTTCGCCCGCGAATGTTGATCTCTTTAATTCATTAGAATTAAATTTTAAACACAAAATCATCTTTTCCCGTCTGATTGTTCACTTGTATCCAGATATCTTCACAAATAAGTGAGATATTATATAAAAAAAACAGTGCTAGTAGCTTCTTGGAAAGGTTTGTGCACCACCCTGAGCACTTCGCACAAAATGTTATTTCCATTTCCTTTCGTTACTTGTATAACTAGATAGAATAGTAGTAATAATAAATATCAAGCAGGCGGTAATCCCTACATGTAGGGATGGCTCGGATTATCAATCGAAATGGTGTTTTAAATATCTCTTCAATAGGTCATTAGACCTTTACAATACAGTGTTTCTTTTTATAGCAATATATATATATGTAATGACTGAGTCACAAGTTCTGGGAATATCTGTAAATATCATAGCAAAAAGTTTGAATTTCTTGTTCTTCTTTCTGCTGCTGCTTTTTTTATTACATGATAACTCAAAAACCAAAACAATGTCTACCAATTTCACCGAGGTGACATAGTTTCAAACGGAGTATTCGCTTTTATAAATATTATTAATAACTAGTAGTAATTTAAAAAATTAGAATTATAATGTAAATAATGTTATCATTACTCCTTAAAGTTGGCTTTTTTATATTATTTGATGTTCCTTTAAAAGGCTTAAGTACAGGGTGAAACATGAATTACCAGCCAACAATAGACAAACAATAAATATTACAGCTAGAACGTCATTGTATTTAGAGCTTGATTATAAAAATAACATTCCTACGTCTACTGAAATACTGCATTAAAAAACAAGCAAACAAGTAAAGAAAACTTTTCAAAAAAGGAAGTAGATGTAGGGATGGCCCATATAAATCCTTCAAAAACAATATACAAACAAGATAGCAGGGATGGTACTTGCATTATCCCTACATAATAGCACAGGCAAGAATTAACATGTAGCAATATATAACTATTCAATCACAATCGAGTTTGATTTATACTATTTTTGTCTGTTAACATTCTACTACACTGTGTACCTGTATGTGTGTGTGCTATTATTTAGGGATGATTCAAATGCCTACATTTACTTGATTTTTTGAAAAGTTTTTTTCGTTACTTCTGCAATTAAAAATGAAAATGTTACATCATTATGTGTAATGTCGAAGTGTGTCAGCAACGACATAACAATGAAGTGAAAATATTTCAAAATGTAATCCAAATACACGCAAAGATAAGACATCACTAACGACTAAATATGTTGTTGAGATTTTTTGCGGTATGTCTTGTAAAAGAAATTGAATTGTGTAAATTTTGCATTCCTCTCGTTATCTACTTGCACTTCAACCACATGTTCTTCTAATAACTGATTATGCGGTTTTCATTAATTCACAATATTGTTAATTAAGCTGTAAGGTATAACACTTCCTGTATATTGTGTCCTAACAACATGTTAGAAACAATGCTTCACTTAACACCTTTTTTATTACGTTAACAAAATCTGTAAAAAACACTTTTACATAAAGTAAAAATTTTCACAATATTTTAATTACGCGTGTAAAATGAAACAAATTTACTTATTATTCTAAACTATCAGCGTTGGTTGTTTACAATGAAGGTGACAATTATCACCGTGAATCTGTATTATTTCAAGAGGATTCTGTTTTAGTTTCCAGTTCTTTCATACTAAAACGTTGCATTTCGGCAGTTTGTGAAGGAAAAGTGCTCGTTGATTGTTGGAAATTGCTTGAATTTTCTTCGTTTAAACACAAGTTTTGGCCCTCTTGGGTTCGACGGTGTCGTTGTGCCACTATGCGTAACACTGCGTAGGTGATCAATTGACTGAGAAAAATCAAAACGCCGACACCAATGAATACGAATCCTACAATATTCATGGGTATATTGCTAGCTTGAACCAGTGAAATATAATGAACTGCCTTTACATAGACTAAGATGAGCATTATGGCGCCAGTTATCAAGAGAAATACTGCGAAAAGAGACGAGATGACAACGATTTCAAAGAGCACTCCTCGTATCTTCATCTCCGGATTCATTTCTGGGTTTTTAGAAGTAACCCTACCTTTACCTCTCATTTTGAACTTCTGTTGAATTGGAAAGTCTTGTAGGAGTATCTGCAAGGAAAGTACGTGATCAGTTACGTTTAAAATTGATACAGCCATTCTGCCACATGTAACTAAGTCTCACGTTTAATTTAACCTGCATTGACTTTAATCTACGACTAGCACGTGAAGCTCGTGTTCCGAGTCACATTACCAACAAAGTTTAACACTCGAGTTTCTTATTGTTTGCACATTACACACTTGTACAAACATTATATTAGTACTTAAACAAATACCACATATTTCTCGAGCTCACGCTAAACTGTTACAATGCAATGTTATTTTTAACTAAATAAGTTCATTTTATAACGAGAAATCAAACACTACGTTCTCAGTGTTTTACATGAAATCATAGGATTCTTGTATGAATTTATATTTAATTCTAAGAGGTCGACTGTAAATCAAAACTGACTTTTATCAAAAGGCCGTACAATCACTGAAATGTACGATTATAATTCTAAACAGTATCTAATAATTTCAAACTTATGATAATCGAATTGTTTGATGTAGCCAATTTTGGAAAAATAGTGAAGATTTTATCTATTTGTATGAAATATACTAGTCAAACAAATTAACAGATACTAAAGTTTTCAATATTTTAGCAGTGTCAAGCACAACTACTGTCAAGAAGAAATTTAAATGGCAACTTTGAGCTCATTTTTCTACCAAGCAAGTGTCAAGTCACCACTCTTGTATTTTGACATGCAAATGTTAAGAATACATATCCACAAATATTAATTTGGTACTACAGACTTTGCAGTCCAATAAGTGGTCAGAAAATGATTGTTAGTAAGGTATATGTAAATCAACGAGCTACTGGAGTAATATTTCTCCCTCCTTCATCAGAGCTGCTTCCTGATAATGTGTTGCCAAGCGTTCTTTAGTCGGATTCAAATCCACTCAATCGATATCCTTTTCTTCCAGGGAGATGCTAATCAGCCAATCAGGATGGGGACGCAACTAATCGTCCAGTAGAATAATGAAAATACTAATGGTTATAAAACCACATTCCTATGTTGTATGGCACTCATAGCGCAATGTTAGTATATAAAACTTGCTGTGACCAACAATACTGATTCCTGTCTAGATATATATGCCACCACCACTATGCCCCCATTGCACCTGTTCCAAGCCACTTTCCAAATCTATACACGACTTGTATCTGGCTGTAGTGTAGTCTGTGTACTAGACATTCGTCCATACGTTGCTTAACTAAACCACATGTTCTTGACACCGATGAAGACAGGCTGTTTCGTGACGATTGGTTAGAGGAACACACCATCTTTCGTCTAGCAAAGACCAACTTTGTGAATTCTCTTTCTGATCGTATGCATTGCTTTTCCAGTTGATTCACCTGGGAAGCTTAGACTTGCCGGATGCATTGAACTAGTATTTTCAAATAAGTCGTCTTGCGTGGTTGTCCACTTTGGTCTAATCTATCCAGGTCTTCATCGATTTGCACTGGTGAACCTGAAGGCGAGTCCACATCCTGCAAACAGTACATTATAGACTTGTAGTCAAGATACAAATATTTATTGTGCTTGACCAGCTCCAAATTGACCTTTTGCTTCAGTCATCTCAATTGTTTCAATCAATGTAGTAAAGATTGCAGAACCACTTTTTTCTATGCATCGTACTACAATAAGAAACACGTGAAGAAATTACTATTTATGGTGTGTGTGTGTGTGTGGTGGGGGTATTATTAAGTATACAATAGACTAATACTTAGTTTTAAATTAGTCAGTACTAATACCTATAG
>NW_013666847.1:0-53794 GCF_000517525.1 Limulus polyphemus | reverse complement strand
ATAGACAAATACTGTTTTTTAAATTAGCAGCTAATACCTACAGTGACCTATAGTTTGCAGGTTCAGCTTTGGTTCCAGGAAACAAAGAAAAAATAAGAACAATACTACGTTTAATGATAACAGCTAGGAAAGTAGCCAAACATTTACATTGATATTAATATCTCATGTAATTCATTACAGCTTTTGCTTACTCAACATCTCGTGCATGAAAGGAAATTTTTCTCACATATCTGTTGGAAAATATGTCAAGTGTTTGATTTATATTTCGTTTTGCTCGATCCTCTGGTTTATCACAGTCCAAATACCCCCCCCCCCCCCGTCGCTCTTTGTTTATAACAGGTTGAAGTAAGTAATAACTGATAATAAGCAGTATTTGAAGAGCTGGTTTGATTAATGCTCAGGTTTATAAATATACTAATCGCTTTTCCGTTTTCAGGATCTGTTGAATGTTTTATAAACATTTTCTGACTTCAACGAAAGTGCTATAATGTAAAAAAGTTGTATGTACCTTTTTCAGCTCAACCCGCAATCACACAAATATCTTTAAGAAACAAATTAAGATATTAACTACAAGCGAAGCCAAATTAAATCTATATAAATAAACATCAATATGTGTGTGTGGGTGTGTATCTGTTCGTTATACGTTACCACATTTCTTGATCAATCAGCACCAAGCTTGACAACGATACAGGATGACGTGAGAAAGGTCAAGGGAGGAGGATTGATCCCCCATATAATTTTATATCTAACTTCGAAAAACTACCAATGTTGGATATCCCTCAGCATTAGATTGAACAATGTAACCATTATTGTTAGAATTCTTGAAAATAGTACATCTTTCTTTTCCTTATTGGTACCTTTATGTATTTTCATTGCACTATAAATGTTTATTATATCAAGAAAAAAATAGAAACACAATTGCCTATCTTTTGTTACAAGCGAGTTTTTATTTCTTCAGCTAGTCTATTATATGTATAGAGGATGATTTAAGTTTGTTTTTATCCTTGTGCACGGCCACATTTGGGAACAGTTTCAAACCTAATTTTACATGGCCACTCCACTTGGCTTATGGATGGTTACGAACTACTTAGTTTTCTGTTGGCAATCTACACAATGTTTTTCACCCTAAAAGCGGTGCATATGGAGAGCGCCATCTCTGTGGATATTTATTCAAATGAGCTGAAAGTTAATGTGCAGGCACATAAGGCTAAACAAAAATACAAAAGTAATAAAGACAATAAAGTTTACCACAGCAGTGTTATTCAAATAAGCCCTCTTTAGGATCTCATTAGTTGACTTTACCTTTGGCACAAGGTAAGTAGAATTCTATTTCACTGTGTGATCTGTATAAACTTTACCTAACTTTCTATCAAAGAGCAAATTGACCGAGATCACTCCTTTCTCCAACTCTTAAAATCTCACAAGCCATTACAAAGCTTTCACAAGATAGTTCTTTATGCATCTCACAGAACTTTTGTATTAGTAGCTTGCCTTGCCACAGAGATAATAACTATGTATTAATTAAACAAGTGCACACTGTGCAAAAAAAAAGAAGAAACAAGGGTGTTTAATATTTTATGACACAAAGGGTGCAATCTAGTAGAAAAATGTTAATTTACTTGATAGGAACTTTCAAAATGTTGGCAAGAGCTGGGAAAGGTAAATAAAAGATTCTTGATACAAAGGTATAACATAAAGAACAATATCAAATCTTAGTTCGTTTTACTGAATTTAGGCTTTTTTATTATGTATTTATTTTTGTCTTTCTGAAGAACTAACACCATTTTCAAAATCTCAAATTACTCATGTTCTAAAAAAACAAAAAACAAACAAAAACAGTCTAATACAGGCCATTCTTCTTCTGTACGAAATATGCAAGTAGTGAGATCATCAGAAACAGATGAACAGAGAGAAGCATCTTGAGGACCAAATAACCTGTCAAGTAGCTAATAGGGATAAAGAATCAAAAGAAGAAAGGTAAACTCGACTTCAAGAGCAAAGAAGTAGCCCACTGTAAGAGGGAAGCAGCTGAAAACTGGGAATCCCAGCTGAATAGTTTGTATGAAAGATATGAATTGCTTTCATCACATTAGACTCCTGTCCAAAGGGAAGATCGCTTATCTATTCGACAGATGCAACTATCCTTGAGGTTAGCTGCTACAACTTAATCACCAAGAATGGTAGTGGAGTGGCTACAGGTTGCTTTTAATTATGATCCCACAATCCAGTATGCGTTGCATTCATTGGTAAACATTGGTAGCATGAATATTACCTGTAACCTCTGTGTGCCAAAAGAAATTGGAAAGGAGAAAAACCAGGAATATGTTGCTCCAATGGAAAGTAAAGCCTGCCACCACTTGATGAGTCTCCAGAACCTTCGAACTCTTATTACTGGCACAACTCCAAGTGACAAGCACTTTCAACCTAACATAAGGAAGTGCAATAATTGTTTCCAAATGACATCCTTTGGAGTCACTGAGATTAAAGAAGTAAGGTTCATGCCCATATTTAAAGTACAAGGACAAATCTAACAGAATATTGGATTCTTGCAGCATTTGTCTGTGATCATGAAAGAGAAGCTCTGCAGAGATGCAGCAGTACCACATCACTGAAACTAAACATTGTTTTACAGCAGTAAGAAATGCTGCACACCAAACAGTATTAAGATTCAATGCTCCATCAATCACTGAAGTGGCAATTATTATGACAGGGCAAGAGTTTGGAAAAAAAGTTATTGTACTGCAGCAGAGAAACAACACCTTGCAACACAATATAGAAACCACAGGGCACATGATGCTCTTTAGTACCACCTCATCTTCTAGAAAAGTGAAGATGGGTACAGCATTTCCCTACGTCTGGTAGATCCTACCATTGGTATTCTACATCCATCAAAATCTGTTTTAGCAATGGAATTTTATGCATATAGTATGCTAGTGAGAGCATCAAACTTTGACCATCAGTTCCTAGTTGATATGTATGCCAAAAAAGAGTGGATTCTCTTCATAAGGCTTAAACAAAAGAAGCTTCATGTTTAGAGCTACATTCATTTGCAAGATGCTGTGAACAACGACTGAGATAATAGGTCAAATGGCCATACTTCCTTCCAGCTTCACGGGTGGCCCAAGATACATACATGAATGGACCCATGACCTATCTGAGAAACTATAGAAGGTCTGACATCTTTATTACATTGACATATAATCCAATATGGTTGAAAGTTTCAGATGGTTGTTAATGGATGGACAAATTTCCAAAGATTGAGATGATATATTGGCAAGGATATTTCGGCAGAAAGTTATCAACTTTATGGATATGATTACAAAAGGCAGAGTTTTTGGACAAACCGAATCCTTTATGTACACTATTGAAAGGCAAAAGCGTAGTCAACTTCATTGTCATTCTCTGTTTCGGCTTTGTGAGAGAATTCACTCTAACTAAATTGATTTGTTTATTAGTGCAGAGTTTCCCAACCCAAAAGAAGATCCAGAACTCTTTGAAATTGTGAAGAACCAAATGGTGCATGGTCATTGTGGGAGACCAAATCCAAACTCCCCTTTATGCAAGATGGAAGGTACACTAAAAAGCATCCAAGATATTTTTTGCAAGAGACACAGACCACAGACTGGTCAAGATGGTTACCTCCTCTACAGATGTTACCCTCCTGGTGATGGAGGATTTAAAATGAAAAACAACAGTGAAGTAGAAGTTGGAAAGTGGATTTTCCCATATTGCCCTCTCCTTTCAAAAACCTTCAGTGCACATATGAACATTAAGTTTTGCAACCCCATTAAGTCCATCGAATACATTTGTAAGTATGTAAACAAGGACTATGACATGGCAGTATATAACCTGGAAAGGGATGACAGAGATGAGGTCAGCCAATATCACATGGGAAAATACATCAGTTAAAACGAAGCAGCTTGGCAAATCCTCAACTTTCCTACTAAAGAGCACTACCCTAGTGTAATCTATCTAATGGTTAATCTTGAAAATAGGCAGTGGGTTTACTTTACAGATAAATAAACAACACTTACTGCATATTTTTGCTCTGTAGAGAGGATGACTTTGCAAAAACACTGTTTTATCCCAAACTTCCACAGTATTACACTTGGAATGCCAAAAATACAAAGATGTGAAGCTGCTGCAAGCAGGGAGAAAATATGGATAGCCACCCTGGCATTACTTCAAGACGTGCCCTTGGCCGAGTATTTACAGTTCATCTTAATCAACAAGAATGTTACTTCATGCAAATCTTTTTGCATAATGTGCATGTACCTATATCCTATAAGGATTTGAGAACTGTTAATGGACGCATCTGTGCAGCTTATACAGAGGCATGCTGATTATGAAATATTCTAGATAATGATTTCACTGGAATGAAACACTGAGTGAAACAGGTACAACACAAATACCTGTTCGGTTAAGACATTTGTTTGCCACCATGTTAGTGTTGTGGCCTTTCTGACCCTCTGCAACTATAGAATGGGCACAAGGAAAATCTGTCTGAAGATATTCGGTACAAAGTGCAAAGGCTAAATCCTAGCATTGAAGTCGCATATGACAAAACAATATTTAACAGGGCTCTGGTGTTGATCGAGAACAAACTGATATTTCTGGGTAGCAACAATCTTCAGCAGATAAATTTGCCTACTCCTATTAGAGAGCAAAATACAATTGTACATTATGAACTTCTCAGAGAGACTAGCTACAATGCTGATGATTTGACAAAGTACATTCAGGAAAATGAGCCACTGCTAATTCCTGATCAAAAATCGGCTTACTGGAATGTTTTAAACAGTGTAGAAAACAACTCTGGCCAGATCTTCTTTCTTTATGTGCCAAGATGAACAGGTAAAGTATTTCTCCTCAATCTTCTTTTGGCAAAGGTTAGACAAAGAAAATTGATCTCTCTTATTGTTGTTTCTACAGGAACAGCAGCAACTTTGTTTACTGGCGGACGGACAGCACATTCAATCTTCAAGCTGCCAATTAATTTGAGTAACACTGAAATGCCAGTGTGCAACATAGGTAATGGTACTGCTGCAGCAACAGTTATTCCAAATTGTCACTTGATTGTCTGGGATGAGTGCACAATGTCATACAAACTGGTCTTTGAAGCGCTTAATCACACTCTGCAAGACATTTGTGGAAACAAGTCTATCATGGGTGATATTACTTTTGTCATGGCTGGAGATTTCTGTTAAACCTTGCCAGTCATTCGAAGAGGTGCACGAGCATATGAAATTCGTGCATGCATCAAAGCATCTTACATCTGGCACCACATTATTAAACTAAGTCTTAGAAGAAATATGAGAGTGCACTTACACGGAGACCATACAGCAAGCCAATTTTCTAACACTTTACTTCATATTGTCAATATTCACATTACAGTTGATACGTCAGGTAATCAAATACTTCTCCCCTGTGGAAGAATTCTCACAACTGAAGATATGCTAAAACAAAGGTCTTCCCCAATGTCAAAGAACACTTCAGAATCTACGAGTGGCTTGGTGAAAAAGCCATTCTTGCCCCTAAAAATGAAGCAGTAAATGAAATTAACTATTCCATGCTGAAACTGTTACCTGGCCAAACAATAAGCTACAAGTCAGTTGATACAGTGAAATATTGATCAGGCTGTGCATTATCTAATAGAGGTGTTAAACTCTCTTGAACTTCTTGGTGTTCCTCCAGACAACTTGAAGTTTAAGGTAGGTGCACCCGTAATGCTTCTCCGTAATTTGGATCCTCCAAAACTTTGCAGTGGCACTAGACTGTACATCAAACAACTACTGCTTCATGTTTTGGAGGCCACAATCTTCAATGGAAGTTTCAAGGATGAAGATGTCTTTATACCAAGAATACCCATCATCTCTACTCTTTTTGAATTTCAACGCTAGTAGTTTCCAGTCCATTTAAGTTTTGCCATGTCTATTAACAAGGCTCAAGGACAGTCACTAAAAGTGGTTGCCTTGTACCTGTTATCACCATGTTTCTCTCATGGACAGTTGTATGTTGGATGTTCTAGAGTTGGTAACCCAAGCAACCTGTACCTTCTTGCACCGCAAGGCAAAACATTAAATGTTATTTACCGTGAGGTACTGAGCAACTGATAATTTTTCCTTTGTACTTAAAAGAATAAAATTGTTGTTTTTTTATGTCTAAGCTGTGATATGCCTGTTGATTTTCATGAAGTTTTCTAAAAGAATAAAAGAACTAAAGATTTCAAATGGAAGACTGATAGCTCATTGACTATGCAACAATTTTTTGTCCCGGGAATGCAAGGTAAATTTGACTAGTAAAACATAAATGATATTACTGAAATCAATTTAATTCAAAAGAGGTTATAATCCAGCTAAATAACTTTTTAATTTTATTAAAATGAGATGTAAAAGTATCACCGAAATATATGTAACCAAGATTAACCTACCAATGGGATTAAATGTGAAAAGGTGTAATCGAAAAGTTTAATGAATTGTTAATTTTACTAAAAGAAATGGGTAAGCACAATCTCATCTAGATGACTGTTTAATTAAAGTAACTAAGTGAAAGGGGGGGATATAAAAAATGTCTTTAATCCTGTGACAATAACGTAAATAACAGATATCTGTTCATTAATGCAGCTAAAAGCTTGTGTTTGTTTGTTGAATCTCGCGTAAGGCCTCTTGACAACTGTTTGCTTTATTTTTGCTCTGCCAACCACAGGTATAAAAATCCAGTTTTTAGTGTTATAAATCACCACACTTCTGCACTAGCCGTTTTTAATTTAGAAATTATGGATTAGAGGGAAGGCAGCTAATCAACACTACCCACCGCCAAATTTTGGGCTACTCTAATCGAATAATGCAATTGACCATCACATTACAATTTCCCTACAACTAAAAGGTAGAGCATGTTCAGGGACAGGTTTCGATCCCGCAACTCACAGATTTCGAGTCGAGCGCTCTAACCACCAGGCCAATAAAAGATAACCGAATTTCGTCCAACTCAGTTACCAAATGTTCTAATGTGACTATAAGAATAAAATCTTAGGATATTCAAAGAAGCTAAAAGAAATTAAGCTTGAAACTATATGTATGTTATTTATATCGAAGCTCAAGACTCTCCTTTCAAAGGTTTTAACACTTTTGAATTTGGTTTGACCTTTAAAACAGGGTAAGAATAGTTGTTCACACGCTCACATGATGTGTAGAATCCTACAATCTCTTGTTGGAATCCTATTTTTGGATAACTTGCATTATGTACAATATCTATTTGCAAATCGAATTCCAGTTTTTTTAAATGTGAGATGCGAAGAAATAAAAAGATACTGGGAGCTTGGGAGACGGAATACAGAAAAGGTTACCCACGTAAATCTATTCTGTTTAATATATGCTGACAAGTAAATTCCAGTTTTGTTGGCCTTCCTTTGTCTGAAATTAGGGAGGAAAAGGCATTTAAAATATTAGTCATGATGGGTGTCGGTGAGAGAGGGTGGTTGAACTCGGGCAACAAATTTGGACAGTTTCCAAATCATAAAAAATACCTCAATGAGATATTTATCGCTCTATTTCTTTTTTTACATCTTAGCAAAGTATAATAGAGGTGTCTTGTACAGTAAAGAATTACAACAGAGGGAGTGTTGAAATCCGTAGTGTTGAATTCTCTCCGCACTTAAAAACAACAAACAAACAGTCTATTTGAGTACTTGGAAATTACTTTTCTGTTAAAAAAAATCAACATCGTACATCAGAGTGAAGTTTTAACTACTTTTACTTTCACATTTATATTAGTGTAACTTGTAAGCGTTTAGTCGATCCTTGTGACATATGTTAATATGTGTACTTAAACATCAGGTAAATCCGCAACTATACAACCCTTGTAGGACTGAAATTAACTCACCAGGAGGTCTTAACTAGGCAGAGTCGGATTAAGTACTTGGCGGAAGGAGGTAGGTCCGGCACTAATTTTATTAAGGGAGCCCTCAGAACTGAACTTCGTACATATACCAAATACAGTTCAATAATATTTATTAACTACAGTTTGAGCAAAACACAAACAAGTGATGAGTAAATACTAATATTCATATTTATGATAACTATATAGTAATTACAGTGGTTTTTTTCTGTTAAATGGCCGAGCAAATATTTATGAAAGAACAAGCTGTAAGAACATGTTAATGAAAAATTACAAAATAACTGGTTTATACGAAACGATTAAAATCACTGTTGTCATAGTGACACAATTGCAAACATATGTTTTTCAACGAGACATCCAGTTTATGATTAATTTTGCACCTTTCCCCTCTTAATGCGGACATGCATCGAGATATGAACTTATAAACACCTAAAAAAATAGCCTAACTTACACCCATAACAAGTAAAATGTAAGTAAATATACATTATTAATTTATAAATAACGCTACAAACGTGTAGTTAAACGATAAGACTTAAACCTTATCCAATGATCTTTTCATACGTACGAGATATCCGAAATATTGGGAACTGTGACCAAACAGCAGCATGAATATTTAATTCTACAAAAAAGTTTAATACATGTTAAGAAAAACCAGCATTAGACACCGACTAGCATTTAAAGAAAAGATACACACACACACACGGCTATAGTTTTCTTATGGTGGCAGCTGGAAATCAAGATTTATGGTCGCTAAGGGAAATGTCCTGTAGTTTCTAATTTTGCAAAAAAACATTTCAGCTACGAAGTTAGAGTATTTGTACAACATCCATTTCGTTAGTAAGAATTCTTCTAAAGGTTATTTGCACATTTAAACAGTAAAATTGCTAAAGTGATACAAGCCTAACAGTGGCTATCACTAATACCTACTACCACTAGTGAATATCACATTCAAGATCAGCTCCATTAGTACTAGTAGGGCTGATACAAGCCTACACATGCGCTGTTCAGATTTGTGCAACGGTCCATTGCAAAAACCTCCTCCTTTAATTTTTGGATAAAAAATATTAAAATGAATGCAACAAAATAACTCTAACACAAATATAAATTTACGCATCCAAGTTGGCCACGTTTTCGCAACGAATCAATGGGTCTGAAACAGTTGAACCTCAATACTGGATATTACATTATCTGACACATGACTCTCATATAACAGACATCTTGAAAAAACATTTGAAAACAACTTGTAGTTGTACCAGTATTTCAATACTCTGTATTTACAAAATTTACACAAAATGACTTGTGGGAATGAAGTTCAAAGTTATTTGTACATTCGAAACACACAACACCATTATGTTGTTTGACAAACAAGATGGCGCTATTCTACAAGGAAAAAAGGAGTTATGAATAACATTATAAATATAAAGCAATATAGAAGCAGCTGGAACCAATCTAGTCACTTTGTGTTATAATAAGCATAGTTTGGCAATTTTGCATCCACTAATAATTTATAAAGGTAATTATGTGTTTTATACTTCTTACTAAGTATATAAAAATATCCATAATCTGTCGGCAAAATCATGAAAAATATGCTATATTATAACAAAAAGCGACTGCAACGGTTCCAACTGTTTCTCTGTTGCTTTTTAGATTATGTCCATCTTAAACTTTAAAGTGCTACACTAAGGAACGAAACATCCTGTAACTTGTAAGCTTTAGTCACAAATTGTAATATGACGTAAATATAATAACATAGTTGCAATAAAAGTAAACATCACAAAGACAAAGTAGAAAAATAACTTTGAAAAACTTAAATTAAGCTTCACTTTTTCAGCTTGGTAAACCAAAAATTAAGAATAATCTTAAGCTTGTAGTTGTTTCTCGGTATTAACGAGTTTCTACAAAATAATATAAACGGAAGAGCGACACTGTAGTATGCTGCCAAGCAATGTTATCTAAGATTTAGCAACACTTTGTTGCATTCATATACGCATTTCTGTACTTTTCACCAACTTGAAAATGTTTATTTCAAACTTTCAGTGAGATACCATTTACAATATATATTCATTGGCAATCTATAAAATGTTCAGGGATTCAATACTTGATAAAAGATCACTGCCTCAATCGACAGTTTTGATTAAACTTTAGTATTTGATAAATATGGCGAATCTTAATGTTTGATTAATTGCACTTTAGTGTTCTTGGTTTTCAACACAAAGCTACAAATGTCCTATCTGGGCTGTACCAATAGCAAGAATCAAACTTCATATTATAGCGTTATATCCCTCAAACCTACAGGGCAGTATATTTCTTATTTTAAGCCCGAGTATCACTGTCAGAGATATGTGTATTAATCCTTGTCGTTGAACTGAAACTTTGGTTTTTGTTCTAATTACCAAAATTTTATCCCCCCTTACTTTTTACGAGTTGCAACTGTTAATTCCTTCTAATTTCGACTACAAGAACATCCTTAGGCATGAGTAAATCCAGTTTGTTCTTGTATCTCGAACCTGTTTTTATTCGCGAAATTATTGGCTTAGTAATTCAGTAAATTTCATTATTTCAATATTTAATATTTTTAATGATAAATAACATCGTTAGTTTTTATATTACATAATTAATCAACAATGACTTTAAGTTTACATATTTTCATAAAACACTGTCAACCAAAACAAGTACGTTCTTTACTTAGAATTTAAAAATTCAACCATTGTACTGAAAATTAAATCATCAAAATAACAGTTTAAATTTTGACATCAAAGCTAATATTAAAACACAAAAATTCTAGATAATATCTTGTTTTGGTGTTTCTTATCATCGCAGTTAATGTTTCTCAATTTTTAAGTCTTCTCCTAAACTAAACTATCGTCTACGTTTCATACTTATTTCTTGAACAACGTTTTATATTAGTAGCTTATACATTGAAAATGCAGTCTTTTAGTTCATCCGAAGGAAAATATCGAAGTTTGCAATTAGCATAAGAATGATAGGTTTCTGCTTACCGTTAGGTTTCTCTTGTTAATACAGTCCTTCTTGTTTAAATAATGTAAAGGTATAAGTTCAGTACAGACAAGGCTTCCTGATTTGCAGTTACGCACTCTGTGCTGGAAAAACTTTGATAAACAAGGTTAGGTCTTCACTTCCTGCCTCCCCTTTGGTTTTTGAAGCGCTGTAGTCTCAGAAGCCAAACTCTTACTTTCTTTTTTTATTCTCAGTTTCTGATTGGTCAGATCTAATAATACGTTTAATTAATTGCAAAATTACTTGTATTATACGGATAAATATTTGGCTATTTCGCAGCAGAAGTATTGACGATTTACAGATTCCAATTAAATTTATAACAAATTATAGTTTAGTTCAAAAACTGTATATCTGGTCAAATACAAAAGTAAAATAAATAAATAGTAAGGAAAAGACATTCGAGGTTTTACATTATATAACTGGGAGAGTTTGGTTGAAATTAAACACAAGGCTACACAACGGGCTATCTGTGCTCTGACCGCCACATGTATCGAAACACGGTTTCTAGTGTTGTAAGTCCGCAGACATACTGCTGTGCCACTGGGGGTCGAATTGGAAGAGACTAACGCCGTTTTATCTTTTGGGTATAAAAGAAAGCTTCCTGCACGTTCCATGTTCATTACACATTTGTTTTCCATAATTAAAATCAGCCTATTATTATGCCTAAACTAAAGCATTTGTATACACTTTGCTCAACAAATAAAGGTGTTTTGATTTATTTTTTTACAATGTGGGTAGAATACGTAAACCAAGTTTATATGCAGCATTGAATGCATTTTCAGATAGCAAAATGTAAAAGATACAATTTTCCAAAGTGTTTAGTTACATTTGCCATGTTAAATATTCGGGTTAAGGATTTTTGTTCGAAGCTGATGGAGTCAATACATACATCGCGACCATTTTGAATACGTGCATACACACATATGCATCTTATGTGTTAGCGTGTAACTGAAAATATTAAAAACTGCAATATTCTAAATGCATTGAAAAATGACTGATCATTACTGACCGATTTAATTGGGTATAATCGACCTTAATAAAATGATTTCGTACATCTCCAGTACTGACCTGAAAGAAAATCTAAGGAAATTTGAATATGGGAGAAATATCACATGGGCAGCATTGTTTTCATTACACAGCTGTGAAAATACATAGCTGTAAGAACATAAATCGTTTTATATTTTAGTAATGAGTGCTTAAAGCCTTGGTATTGGATAATGGGATAGCCATCAGTTACTGTAGATCCTGCATACTCTAATACATGAATTATTACAGCATAGAGCATTATTTACTTTAATGTAAGTCTATCGTGACCCATAAAGACAAGACATATTTATACATCATGGGTTTAAGCTGGCTGATCTGTTCGATCCTAAAAATATAGATTTTGTTGTAATTTGAGCATGTTTGCATGGTGATTGGTGGAGTTGATAAGAAGCGTCTATTTTCTTCATAAGATAGTGTGCGCTCTACTTCATAGAATTTTTGACATTGACGAGACAGTAACGGTCCGTTATTCCCAGGGCCCATTACTCCGAAGCCAAGATAGTCCTAAGATTGTAAGCCTTTTTAACAGTTAAAATGCTAAATTGATTATTTGGTTAAATTTCTGAATTTTTTTTAACAAAAACATTTCGGGATATGACCTAAAAGGTTACAATTTCTCATTAATGGATATATTATGTTTATCACCACTTCCCGGATATTAATTTCTTGTATGCATGTACAGTGTTAGCTGCGGATCCTGCACATTTACGCATCAGGATTGGCTTTGGGAATCTAGCTCTTCTGAGAAAATGGACATTCAAGATTCTTATTCCATAATGCTATGATAACTAATGTTATATCCCAGACTCAATAAACATGTTGAAAGCTTCCAGTCAGTAAAATTATCGTGACACGGAGCCAATGCAAGAACTGTAAGTTTCAATGTTGATTCAAATATTTCTGTATTTTGTATTTAAAAAGAGGGAAGCCGTCAGGGTCGGCTGGTCCCCCGAATCCCGCCAAGATGTACCATTTAAAATTTTATTTGAGATTGCATTCTTATGGTTCTATGAATTTGTTTATTCATTCAATTTTTATTTATTTTGCGAAAACCAAAAATTTGTCACCAAAGAGACTTGGGTTTCTATAATTTCCACTGCTGGGTGGATGTTGCAGACTTTGAAAGTGGCTTTTAGAATATACTAGATGTAGCACAGAACCGCAAAACATTTGCGGTTAAATTAGTATCTTTATTACAAAAGTACTTCTTTAAATACAGAATTTTAGAATAATACAAAATAATTCTAATGGCAGACATCGAAATCAACAAGTCCACTTGTCTTGGGCCTAGCATTAGTTACTTGTAAAACCACTTCTAAAGATCAATTATATATCTTTTATAGACGCCAAACCAATGTAAAACAGTGAATTTACGTAGACATGTGAAAAAGTTTCTGAACTACAGCATAAGCATACCATCAAATAATGAATGCATTTTTAAATAACCAGCAGAGACCCACAAATGATTTGCTGTCAAATTAGTATCTTTATTGCAACAGTATATAAGTACGGCTTATATTCGAGCCCCCCCCCCCCCTCCGTGGTACAACGGTATGTCTGCGGAATTACAATGCTAGAAAATGGGTTTCGATACTCGTGGTGGGCAGAGCACAGATAGCCCATTGTGTAGCTTTGTGCTTAACTTCAAACAAACAAACAAGCCTATATTCGGTAAAGCGATAAATAACACTATAACTTGTGTATGTTAGTAGTTATCCCCTAACATGCGCGACACGCCGCTAGTGGCCGCTAAGCGTGTGTCAATCTTATGGGAGGGAGAAAAAGGGTAGAGAAAATGATGTCATCAGGGACGATTACGTCATAATTCCACGAATTGGAAACAGAGGGCGCTGAGGTGATGCAATGATGTCACCAGAAAGTGTGCGTTGCATGAACGCCATGACAGGCGGACATGACGACATAGTTTCAATAAGTGGAACCAGAGAATGTGTTGCTAGGGCTACAAAAAGTGTATCAACATGGCTAGATTTAATACAGTTGGTATAAAATACTAATTCATTAGTTCTATATTTAATCGTACTTCCTGATCATTTACATGTAAATCGTCCTAAAAAGGACGCTTAACACTAATTCATTAGTTCTATAAACAAATCTGATGTTATCCATTAGTTGACTGAAGTCACAAATTATGTTTTTTGTTTACAATTATACATATATATATTTATTTGTATTACATGTATTTTACAAAGGTGGGCAATGTTACTAAGAATTGTATACCGATTCCAAAGTATATTTAATTGCGTACGTTTTATAAGCCCGGCATGGACAGGTGGATAAGGCGCTCGACTCACAATCTGAGGGGCGCGGGTTCGAATCCGCATCCCACCAAACATGCTCGCCCTTTCAGCCGTGGGGGCGTTATAATGTGACGGTCAATCCCGCTATTCGTTGGTAAAAGAGTAGCCCAAGAGTTGGCGGTGGGTGGTGATGACTAGTTGCCTTCCCTCTAGTCTTACACTGCTAAATTAGGGACGGCTAGCTCGTGTAGCTTTGCGCGCAATTCCAAAACAAACAAACAAACGTTTTATTAAGTGTTTCTATACTTCTGTAGGACAGTATGCAGTATATAGACATTATTTTCATTTCCATCTGTGGTTCATTAACACCATAGAGACATTTCACTCTGACTCATTGTGAAATGTTCAGCCTAAGCCAGTCAGTCTATCGAACTTCAAAACACATGAGCTGCAAACATTCTATACACATCTAACGAATGTTTCACTAACTTTAATTTTAACATTTAGTTAACAAGTTCTGTATTAAATCATTTTGCTACATAATAAATGTGATTAATCACTAATATAGACTAACAACACTTAAATTTTTTTTCATAAACTTTCTTCTACATTAGAGATGCAGCTGACATCACATATACGTGTTAAAAACCACAGTATTAAGTACGAAATACACAGTTGAATGCATGTGTCGTGTAGTCACATGGGAATGGTAGACAGAGAAAAAGAAGATATAGAAAGGAGAGAAAGGTCGTTGACCAACATGTGACTAATGACCAGAGGTCACTTCCGAGTTGGCCAAGTATATTTGCAATATACAGTTAAATTTGTGTCGTTCGTCCATATATAAACGACTATAATACATTGTCGCTATCTACGTATTTATATTATATTTAATTTTGAAAATCAACGGTTCAAACTCTCTACATAATCATATATTCTCTACATAAATTTAATGTTCACCATACTTTAGCTAGAGTAATTTATAACTAGAGTTTTTGTTATGTGACTGAAATTTTAAAGTCAGTAAACATGGTTCTTTGACTTACACAGTGATACAAAACACTAAATGTATATTCTCAATATTGGACAGGACATTTCAGTTGATGTAGAATTATCGCATATGTTCTACTCAATACTGTGTCCGACAAATGGTCAGAAGTTCAAACAGTTTCAGTTGGCTTTGAATAATTTTTCAAAATGAAGGATTGACTAAATTCTAATTTTAATGTCTACTTAAACATGTAAAATATATGATATTTCATTATACAATACAACAAATTATATAATAAAAATTCGGTTCAATTCTACTTTTAATATCTACTTAAATATGTGAAATGTACGAGATTTCATTATACAT
Organism: Limulus polyphemus; assembly: GCF_000517525.1. Taxonomy (NCBI): domain Eukaryota; kingdom Metazoa; phylum Arthropoda; class Merostomata; order Xiphosura; family Limulidae; genus Limulus; species Limulus polyphemus. Next base: position 38,221 of record NW_013666847.1, on the reverse strand, counting down.
TAATGTCTCATTCTTATTTTAAATATCTCATATTATAATGTTTTTAATTAGTATTATTATATATTCAGACAAAATACTGCATACAAAAGATCGTTGATCAACATGACAATGGTCACTTCCTAGTTGTCCAAGTCTATTTTGTAATGCACAGTCAAATCTATGTTGCTCATCCATATATGAATGGTTGTCACTTTGAATTAAAATCCATAAGAATACTGTATCTTATAGTTCTACTAGCGATAACCATGGACAAATCATCTGATGTAAGTATGGTTTTTGAATACATTTCTAAATGAAACAAGTACTGTTACATATATATATATATATATTGATAAGTTATACTTATAAATAAAGATGTGGGATGTGGTCCCACTATCCATCAACTGTGAGGATCTAAACGAATTAGAGAGAAATGCATGTTTACAATTAATCGGGGTTTACTTTCTTCTGTGGTTTCTAATTGCTGAAGAGACTGGCACTCTGACTTGCACAGTCATTTGTTTGTAAAGATAAAAATAAAAAATATGTAAGTTAAACGAAACTAAATAATTCCACCATCTTCAGAAGAATCCATCAGGAAGTACACATAACACTGCTTATAAATCTAAGGTACGTGTATAATTAGTATATATGTACAATGGCGTCATTTACAACAATAATTTCCAAACATTTATTTCGGTGACTAGTGAGTGTAAATCTCTATTTACATTCCTTTTGTTTTTAACAATTTCTAAAGAATATCTGTGCTAAGACTATAGTACTAACCTTAGCATCACTCAGAAAAGATCCCAAGTATAACAGTATTATAGATCAATGAAGACCACTACTTACACTTATGGCTAAAGACCACTACTTACACTTATGGCTAAAGACCACTACTTACACTTATGGCTAAAGACCTACATACTTCATCTAATTTTCTAGAAGGACCATGTAGAATAGAAGAAAATTCTAAATTTGAAAGTCATCTAAATGTTCAAATACATGTAGTATCTTCAGAAAGTTTCAACATTGTAATTTATAAAGGTCCTTCATGTCCCGAAAAAAATATTCATATGGAACCATGATAATCATTTCGACGTCATTACGTCAACGAAAGGTTTCCAGGGGGTATATTATTACTGTTCAGAATATGATTAGGCATTTCATACATTAAATAAACATCGTTGTTCAGGGTATTGTAATGTTTGTTACAGTAATGAATGCTCAAAAGGTCAACCCATAGTTTGTGCTGATTGTAACTGATTTTATAAGTTGGCAGACTGTTACAATGGTCATAAAACAAAGAATGGTAAACACACAGTATCGTCATGTGAACAGTTTTACCAGTGTAGAATTTGTTTTGTCATTATTGACAGAAAGAAACGTAATCCATAATTTTATCGATGTGGTGAAATCGTATATGGAGAATGTAAATCATATGACTTAAATAACCATTTATGCTTTTTTCAGGATAAAGAAGTCAAAGAATCATCGAATAAATACTTATTTTGAGACTGATCAGGAATCCGGAAATCACAAGGTAAACTACTGTGTGGTCCATGATTTTAATGGTAAGGAAACAGTTATAATTCATGTGACGAATTTTATAAATTCTTATTTTCGAAAGAATATAAGAATTATACAGCTATAGCACATAATATGAAAGGTTTAGGCGGTCAGTTTATCTTGAATAATCTTATTTGTCAAGGGATAAATCCTGAAATTATCGTAAACGGTGACAAATTATGGTTATGACCACCAAAAGTCTGAGAATTAGAATAATCACAAAACATGTAGTTTTAAGTAGACCGATGTGGTTTATTAGAAAGCATACATTAGAAAGACAACAACAACTTGAAGATATAGGATACAAGGTCATAACAATATAGGAGCATGAGTTTAAGAAAATGAAGTATAATGATTCAGATTTAACGAATGGATGTATGAAATGCTTTCTATGGAGGGAGAGTCAATGGGACAAGGCTTTTATATGATATAAAATAAGGAGAAAAGATCAAGTACGTGGACTTTACATCGTTATATTCATGGACTAATAAATATTGTGAGTATCCGGTTGAACATTCTACCATAATAACAGCAAATTTCTCTAATTTTAACAATTATTTTGGATTTATAAAATGTAAAATTGTAGCCCCAAGGAAATTCTATCATCCAATTTTACCATTTAGAATTAATGGTAAGCTAACTTTTCTATTATGTGGATCACGCAACGAATCTAGATCACCTCTACCATGTAACTGTTGTGATGACAAGAGAGCTTTCATCGGTACCTCGGTCACAGAAGAGGTAAAAAAAAAAGCAGTTGGGTGTGGATACCAAGTAATAAGAATATATGAGATTTATCACTTTTCTGTCAAATATAGAGATCTTTTTAAGAACTAAATCGATAAGTTCTTAAAATAAAGCAAGAAAGTTCTGATCGACCCTCTCACTGTGTAACATTGGAGGCAAAACAAGATTACGTTGTCCAGTATAACGACAATGAAGTAGTGCAACTGACCCCAGAAAACATAGTATTTAATCCACGAAAAAGGGCAGTTACATAATGATGTCTTAATTCTTTTTGGGATGTTGTGTATGTCTGAGAACAAACTACAACTTACCTATGTAACATCTGTTAAAGAGTATCATTCCTTAATGAATGATAATATTAAGATAATAAAAGATGTTACACTGATTAACGAAGAAGTAATAGCTTTTCATTGGAAACATAAACATGAATATTTGCCCCAGAAAGGTCAAACCAATATCCTTCTGATGGCAAACGCTCGTCTGAAGCTATATCATATACTAGAGAAGTTAGGTTCGTCTGTATTGTATTATGACACAGACAATATTGTATACATTTCAGATGAATATAATGAATTATCTTGGTGAGTTTACAAACGAGGTGGACGGACACCATATAACATCGTGGATCAGTGGTGGACCATAAAACTACAGTTACTTAAGCGACGACGGAAAGTCATGTTCTAAAATTAGAGAGTTTACCCACAATTTTATCAACAGCGAAAAATTGAACTTCTCATACTGATTTTTTCATCTAATGGAACTGACTCCTCGACATGGTCTATGACAGTGGTTCTTAACCTTTTTTGCTCAATGCCCTACCTCGACACCTCAAAAAATTTGATTTCCCCTTACTATAAAAACAAATTTGGTGTTGAAAAGGTATAATAATATAATTTAGAAATTTACCAAAAAATAGGGAGTTTAATTAATAATACCGCTTTAAATTTGCAATATTAGGTAAAAAATAGAACAAATTCAATTTTTTTTCACTTTCAAGTTTGGTAATCTCAAGTTAGTGAGATCCTTGAATAACAAATTTAAAAACCGTGTCAGGTGACTCAGTTTTGAGTCATGGAACGTTTTTCGCTTTTTACACCCAAATGAAATTTTTTTTCAAATTGTCCACTTGTGGGGCGTGCGCCCCACGTTCAGAAACACTGGTCTACGGACTAAAAAAAGGGCATGTGCAGGGCCTTGGGGGAAGAACCCAAGTGTGCTCAAACATGATCTATATAAGATGAGCCCTGTTTCATTCATTTCTCATAAGAGTTCGAGATGGGGGCCTGGCATAGTTAGGGCGCTTAACTCGCAATCTGAGGGTCGCGGGTTCGAATCCTCGTCCCAACAAACATGCTCGTCCTTTCAGCCGTGGGGGCGTTATAAAATGACGGTTAATCCCACTATTCGTTGGTAAAAGAGCAGCCCAAGAGTTGGCAGTAGGTCAACATAACACCCTTTTACGTGTTTAGCGTCAGGTCCGACAGGAAGTGGTAAATCATAGTTTGTAAGCAAAGTATTAACTTATCATCGCGAATTTATCTATCCTATTCCTGAAAATATCGCATGGTTTTATGGGGAATTTTAACCACTGTATACAAAATTAATGCAGACGTGAATATTCCCTAAGAAGTTGATGGAAATTTAGACAGATGAAGGTATATGAAACATGATATTCATGTTAAAGAACCTAAATGTACTCTATCCAAATGGGATCCTTTTAATAAAATATTATGGTATTATTTATTCTTTTGTGTATTGACTGTCATCATGGACTGTTGTCCGCCTTTTAAGCTTAGTAACATCTTGAGACGTCTAATTATTAATACCGTCTGCTGTAAAGGTCAAATTATTACAACTGTTAGAGATAAAGTTGATGATAAATTAAATAAAAGTAGACGGTGAGGAAAATAATGTTTAATAAAATTCTACAATCTATCTATTATAACCCTATACATCCTGCTGGTTTTGGCAGCCTTTATTTAGATCTGTGAAAGTGCTAGGTAGATTCATTACTCGAAATCAGGTTAAAGAGTGATTAAGTCGACAAGATACATACACTCTACACAATGCAGTAAGGTAAAAGTTTTCGAGAAACTGGATCACCATTTCAGGACTCAATGAACAATGACAGACTGATTTGGTCGATCTCTCTAACTTAACTCAATATAACAATCAGTTTAAGTAATTACTCACGTGTATCGACGTGTTTTCTAAATATGCATGGTTTGTTCCACTCAAAAGATAAGAAAGGTACAACACTTGTAAAATTTTCCAAACACATTTTCAAACAGGGTCGAAAACCTTGTAAACTTCAAACCGACACTGGGACAGAGTTTCTTAATCGTCTCTTTCAATGATATCTCAAGGAACACTTCTTTACTACACATAACGAAACACTAGCGTCTATAGTAGAAAGATCTAATCACATTCTTAAAACTAGAATGTGGCACTACTTTACTCAACGTGTAACATATAAATATATCACTGTATTGAAATATATGGTCAGTGCCTATAATCAATTGTATCATCACAGCATTAAAATGAGACCAATAGACGTTAATCACTGTAACCAGTCTGTGTTGTGGAAAATACTTTACAAACCACACACTAAAGGAAATTTTCATTTCAAAGTAGGTGATCAAGTAGGTATTAGTAAAGTGAAACGTCAATTTAAGAAGGGTTATATACCTGGATGGACTGACGAAATATTTACGATTTACCAGAGAATATAGAAAAATCCACCAGAGTATAAACTGCAAGACTATCTCGGAGAAAAATAAATGTAACATTTTACGAATCTGAACTATAAAGAGTTTCCCAATGACGTCTATGCTGGTGAAGAAATATTTTGTGAATGAGGAGGGGTAAAAACAAACAATATTTTGTAAAATGGAAAGGGTATTTAATAGTTGGATCCCTGAAACAGATATGATTCTCCTGCCGTCATAAAATGTTATGTCTAACTCTATTTCTCATTATTCAACATGGATCAGTTGTATGCGACATTACCTAGTAACAGGTCTATGAATTATTTTGCTAATAATACTCTGATAAACTATATTACTAATCTTCCGAGATCTATTAACCTTGAAGGTTCTTTGGAAATGGCCTTGGTCGAATTACAGTATCCACATAGCTGGCATAACGTACCTGACGGTACAGGATGGATATCATATTCTTCAGGCCCTCACTATGCTACCATAATAAATTATATTAGACAAGGTTATTGCAAAGAATCTGAAGATTTAATTAGGATCTTAAAACAAGTAGAAGAAAAACTTTCTAAAACCGACAATGAACTTATATTTACTTACGATTTGTTCACCCGAAAAATAAACATGAATGTAAATGATGGAGTCTCTATAACACTCGATCCTGTACTATGAGTAATAGTTGGATTTAATAGGTACCACACGATAACAGAGCTCACTATAGCTCCATGTACTGTTAATTTGCATGATGAATTATATTTGCTCTATGTTTACTCAGATATTGTAGAACCTAGTATTTTTAGTGATGCATATGTACCGCTGATAGGAATCGTTCAGGTTAAAAGTCAGGATGGAACATGATCACTGAAACATTTACAAATCCCCAATACAGACCTGTTTCTTAATAAAATGTTCAGACTATAGAGATCATTATATAAAGGACGACATTGGTCGACCTATCTTATTTCAACAAGGAAGAATGATTGTAGCGCTCCATCTTCGCAAACATGAAAGTTCCTTACTATCAAGAACCAGCCGTCTATAACGCTTATTACGATTACCAAGTGAGAGACGGTTTACCTTATTATGCTTGTAGTCAATGGCAACAGGGATACTGATTAGGAGACGTTTTGAGTAACTTGTTTCATTCGGCTATACCATTTCTGAAAAAAGGATCATTAGCCTTAGGAAAACAAGCTGTTCAGTCAGGCATAAATTTAGCATTAGATGTCATACAAAGAAAGCCTTGTGTTGATGCTGGAAAACGACGAGTAATAAAAGGAGCCAAGAATCTGGATCGAAATGCTGTAAATAATAAACAGAAAGGTTTTGTGTTCAGAATAACTAAAACTAAGAACATCTAGCATGTTTTCACAAGTAATCATGACTCTCCTATCACATGAAAAGTCCTGTTAGTGTACAAAGTCTGAGCTAGACTTATGTTCTCTCCCTCCCACACAAACAGTGTTTGAGGAAGGTCAGTGGACTGAATATTATCCTCTATTTTCAGTGACCGACAGAGGACCTATAGAATTTTCTATATAGGGATCAGGAGATGAATATCTAGATCCGGCACAATCATATCTTCATGTAAAGGCAAAGATTGTCAAGCCTGATGGTACCGATATATAGAAGGATGAATATAACTCTGCACCTATAAACTTTTTACTTCATTCTCTATTTTCTCAAGTCGATGTACACCTGAATGATAAACTCATTTCTTCGTCTCACAACCTTTACGCATATAAGGCCTACGTAGAAACTTTACTAAGTTATAATGGTGACGCTAAGAGAAGTCACTTCACATAATCCATGTGGATAAAAGACACAACAAGCAATTTTGATGATCTTCATTTTAATGATGGTGAAAACGAGGGAATCAAAGATCGACACGTAGATACACGTGGTAGTCAAACAGTCCACATGATTGGTCGTTTACAGAACAAGTTCTTGCCTAATGGTGAAAGTTTAAAACTCCGACTCGTACGAGGTAAATATTCGTTTTATATTATGTCAAAAGATGAATCAGGATTCACAATTGTTCTACAACAAATTTCTATATATGCTAGAAAAGTCAAGATCAGCCCCTCAGTTGTTTTGTCACATGTTAAAGCATTTCAGAAAGGAACAGCTGAATATCCTTTGAAACATATAGTGTACAAATCGTTTACAATTCCTCAGGGAAACTTACAAGCATCTGTCGATAATGCGTTGTTAGGTTAAGTACCTACATATCTTGTTATAGAATGTGTTGATAACGATGCGTTTAACGGATCTTGAAAGAAAAATCCGTAGAATTTCAAACATTACAATATCAATTTTGTAGTGATCAAAGTGGACGGAAAACAGATTCCCGCTCGACCTTTACTACCAGATTTTGATGCTGAACTGTATGCACGAAGCTATGAAATATTACTGGGAAAGCAGTTTCAAGATCAAGAAATTGATATAGGATATGACGAATACCCGAGAGGATATACACTCTTTGCTTTTAATCTTATACCCGATCTATCTGCTGGAAATTCTCACTTTAACTTGATGAAATAGGGAAATTTACGAATTGAAATGCATTTTGGTAGTGCTTTACCCAACACTATAAATGTTTTAGCCTACGTAGAATTACAGTCAGTTTTAGAAATTGATCAGTCTAGAAACATCATATCTGATACCAACAAAGCTATGAACACAATATAAATTTATATGATACTCTCACAAGATCTGTGTACAAGAAAGAAATTTGGAAGTGTGTTTGCCAGTGATCAGCTACCTGACCATGCACATAAACAATTGTACATCGTCAACCTGGATCATAAACCTGGTAGTCAGTGGGTCTGTATTTACTTTGGTTGAAATAAAAAAGGATAATATTTGGTCCATTAGGATTGACTCCACATAATCTCAACATCATAAGATTCATCAAGAAGAACTGTCGAACGTGGACTTACAACAAAAAGTACTGCAAGGACCATATTTGTCTGTGTGTGGACAACGAAAAGTCCTATCTAAATTTGGATTCCACAAAGATAATAATGATATGTTTGTTCATGATTTTGTTGTAAAATATTTTCATGTAAATACGTCCTTTATGGACGTGTCTTTTTATGTAGATCAGATTGCCAAATCTTTATTTTGTTAAATTAATAAAGTGTTTGAAATAAATATTGTGTACAGGATTTATTTATTATAATCATATTACCGAAAATCTTTGAAATAATCAGTTTATTTATGATTAACGAGAGAAACTAGTGAGACAGCACATTTTAAATTATTGCAAGAAATGTAATTAACGATAAAAGTAATGAATTAGTGTTAAGCATAATTTTTCAGGATGATTTACATATAAATGCTCAGCAAGTATGATTAAATATAGAACTAATGAATTAGTATTTTATACCAACTATATTAAATCTAGCCGTAATGAGACACTTCTAGGAACAATGACGTCATGTCCGTTTTCAATGAGGCCTAGCAATGTGTCCCTAGTAATGCGCCCTCTGGTTCCACTTCGTATAACCATTATGTAATCATCTCTGATGTAATCGTCATGTTCGCCTGTCATGGCGGCCTAGCAACACGCCCCTAGCAACGTATCCTCTCTAATGACATCATTACCCCTTCACTTCCACCTCCATACTGCCTGAAGTCCGCACATGTATAGCAAGCACCCTTTGGCGGCGCGTCTGAAGTAACCCCCTAACTACTTACGTTTTTCATTTTGTTTAGTTAGGGCTAAATTTTAGCATACTAAATACTATCAATAAGTAAACTTATAATATTTTTATAGGACCAAATGTTAAACTTTTTTAAAAACTTTATTAAGTTTTTAATATGTTGTTGTACAAAATGCCTACTAAAGTCTATTTACATCCATAATGAGAGTAAAAAACAAAAACCGACTTTTTTTGGTACAGTGCTAGGTAAAATGTTTATTATTAGTTTCAGCTGACTAGTTTCGGTAACGCAGTTACCATCGTCAGGGCTAGTATCTATTGTATTACTGAAACTAGATGGCTGTAACTAATACTAAATATCTTACCTTTCATTGTGCCAAAAAACGTCGTTTTTATGTTTTTTATTCTTAATATAGTAGCGCAATGAAAAGAAATTATATTTACATCCGCCTTTGATTTACATCCGTTGCAACAAGAGCGCGCGCATTTTCAGAACCGACAAAACTGAGTGTTGAAAAGATACTTTTCAATAGAGGTGGAGCCACATGACTGTAATATAGTTACAAGAGGTGGAAAATAAACGAAAATAGCGATTTTCTTTAAAATCTAAACCTTAAAGTTACTTTCATTACAGTTAATGCTGACTTGAATGTTACGTATGTTTAAATGTCTTTCTATTTATTAAAACACGTAGCGCGTATTGGAGGAAGAAAGGGCATATAGAAAAATACAACGATCACAAGAGTAGAAGTAAATATTGTTTCTGTTCTTTGAAGTTTTGTTTCACAGCTTTCACTGAATCACATATGCATGATCCTTGCTTAGTTTACGTGAAATCCTTTTTAGACAATTTTGGTAAAGATCAAGCTAACCGGACAGACTAATCCTAGTGACTAAATTTCATATTGAAGTCTGATAAAATGACTAATTTAAGTTAAAAATAGTCATGCCTTTACGTTCTGCTCTTATGAGTTATAACATTTCAATAAAGTTAGAAGCATTTTTGTAAATGAAATTCCTTTCTGTGTTCAGTGGCTTTCATACAAGAATATCGATAGCTCCTGAAGAAGCTGTAATAGCGAAATATTGAGCTAATAAAGTTACATTTTGAAGATATAGGTCATGATTTTATTGAAATGTCTCATAATAAACTGCAGTTTGCATTAAACAAAGTTAAGAATAATACCACAATTTTTTAAATGTTTGAATCGCATGGATGATAAGTACTATACACATTTTATCGAAACTCAAATATGTTTACAGAATGAATATTTACACCTTTGCAGCAACTCATACTTAGAAATAAAAAAAATCAATGTTTTATGTGTGAGTAAAAATTGGGTGGTTATATTTTTAAACTAGTTTCGTGTGTCACATAGTTCCACAAAACTACAAAGTATAAATTAATAGGTCTTGACCATCATGTACAAAATCAAATAAAGCCAAGAGCGCCACACCATATCTATTTATACAAATTAATTAATCAATTACAATCTAAAACTTCACAACTCTGTGCCACCAACTCCGTACGAAACGTTGAGAAGAGTTAGTTTGCTATACTATAGTAGGCCTAATGGCATCGTAAGCTAGGCCACTTTGTTGAAAGAAACGGTGCAGTGAAAATCATCTAAATTGTTAAAACTAATATATATATATAGATATTATTTATCCCACTCTATTTAATACATAAAACTTATCTTTTAATAATTTGCCAAATATGTCTTCAAAAGTTGATTTATCACCTTTTCCACATAACACAACCTACTATATAGCCGTTAGTAACTTACACTATTTCAAACATTGCGCGCGGTTAAGCCTTATGATGATTAACTAAAAGCCTGGATATTTTGGCAACAAAGTAAGAAAAAACGACCTTTATTCTCCAGATAATAATAAAAAATTAAAAGGTTAAATAAAAATATTTTTATTATTTGGAGAGTGAAGGCCGTTTCTTCTAACACTTTATTGCGAAAATGATCAAAGCTCTACAGTATATACTAAAAATTTTAAAAAAACAACAAAACTTTGAAGATTTATATTCTTTATAAGGAAATAAGAAAGGAAAGGGTTCTAAGGCAAAGGATACAGCAAAAAATAAAAGAATCCAAGGTTTCAAAGGACATATTTACGATTTTGTCAACTTCGGAAACCAACAATTTTTTATAGGACCGACTTTCAAAATTCATTGTTTCCAAATTATTTGACCTAAAAATACGCTTCAAAGTTGTTAAAAATCAACATATTTCCTTCTTTGTTCCATCTCTTGATAGTTTCTCTCTGCGCATGTGGGAAATTAACCAATTTCCACCATCTTGTTAATAATTATTAGAAGAAGCAAAAATCGATATTTGGGATTAACACTAATAAAGTAGTGTAAGCTCAAGTATACTACTTTACTAGTGTTAACCCTATATATCGAGTTGCTTCTTCTAAAGTAGTGTAAACTCAAGTACAATTGGAGTATACACCTTTGTCAATCAAAGTTAAGTATTCCAAATTAAATAACGAAGAAGGTAACGAATAACGAAGAAAAAGAATGAAAAAATGAAGAATCTTGCGAAGAACAAGTACTTAAAGAAAAGTGCGGAGCAAAAGATTTACAATTACATTACCTGAAACAGTTACACCCGAATCCATTCGCACGAGCTAAAGGTATAGACCACCAGAAAATAATTTAGAAACATCAGAAGAAAGAAGACTGAGACTAAATTCAAGGAGAGCTTTAAAGAGAAGACTTTCACCACAGAATTCAACTGAATTTGATATATAAGAAAGGAGCAGACATTGCACTGAAAACACGAATGCAGATCAAATAGAAAGACAAAAACAAAGCCATCGGTTAGAAAATTTGTTTGAAGAGCAAGTCCAGAACTAAGACAGAATCGACGAGTGGAGAATATGAATAAAGAGTAAATCAAGCGACAAAGACAAAGTTAATGAGTGGATGATATAGGTGAAATCAAGGTAAAATAATGTAGAAAAGCCAATCTTATTCCTTTAGATATCCGAAGAAATCTTGTGAACATTGTAATATAATAAGTCGAAGATGTGTTGATGGTTCTGATGCACAAGTAATTGTTGGTAAGTTCATTCAACGGCACCCATTCAATTGAAAGAATATAGTTTGCTTTTGATGCAAGGCTAAAGCTTTTAAAGGAGAGGGGTTTGGTATGTGCTGCAACAGTGGAAAAATACTGATTCCCACTATTCCAGAACCTTCAGATACCAGAAAGAACTATTGGTATCTCATTTATTTGAGGTGAAGACATTTCGTTTGACATTCCTGTTCGGTATTTAGTTCTCTTGAAGTAAATTGTGTTAGAAACTTGGCCAATGCTAAACAAAGAGTATACATTTTTCATGTTAATGATGAAATTCATGATAACATTGAACTTCTGCAACCAAATGAAGAACATTCTTCATCCTTTGCACAAATACATTTTCATGATAGAACTGAAGAAGGTTTGGAAAAGAGAATGTATTTGCCAAATAGCAGAAATTTGGATTCTCAAGTAATGTGAAAACTGTTGAAAATTCCCCACCATCACAATCCTTATATGGAACGTGTTACGTATTACAATTTCGAATGGTCTGAAACCGAGCTAAATGATAGTTAAAATTCAGTAGTTAAATAAATGCCGATATGTATCCAATTTATGATATTTGCCAACAAGATTGATACACACAGTTTCTTTTCTAATACAAATATGTTTTAATATATAAACAACAATACAATTTACATTAACAGTTATTACGAATTTTTATTACAAACAATGATTTATATACAAAAGTTTCACATAGTTACAAGCAATATAAAGTCTTCTTTCTAGTCTGGAACTTATCGAGGGTTCATAATGAGCGAGTTAATTTCAAATTGATATAGATACAATTCACTTAATAGGGAGCTACCTAACTTTGTAGTTCTCGCTGATCACACACCAATTACAGCAGCCTAATAATAGATACTCTTTCTTTGGCGCGTCGCGTTGGTTATATGTATAGGCGTGTAGAGAGTTTCTTGAAAATTCGGATTACGTAACAATACAAAGCTACATAAGCGTTTACGTACACACATATATTGTTGATTCTTACACTCGAGAATCTTCTAGAACATTAGAGAATAGGCGGGAGTTTCGCAATGCATATTTAACAGTATACATTATGTACATTTCTAAATATAAATTTAATGTAAACAAACATTGATATTAAAATAAATATATAATAATACATCCGTCACAAACGTTTCAAATACACCTTTGAAAAAATGCGTGACAGAAAAGCAAATGAAAAAATTCGAATGGTAATTCTAGTAGATCCTGTACTTTATTCCAGAAGATACAATATTCTAACCGCTCCTGAAGTTGCAGTAATTATGTCTGGTGATGAAAACAAAAGCATAAGACGAGACACTGTTTTTCAAGAAAGAGGAGATGGCTTACAAAGAATAAATGAAACAGAAGTAGAAGAATATTCGCTGAAACAGATGGATGGCATTCTTATGTTTTTCATCCGAATACAACAAAGAGAGTGGCCATGAAATATTTTTATTCATATCATTTACAAGTTGGATCTTCGTCATATCTTCAATTTGGAGGTGGAATTTTTCAACAATATGTTGTCCATCAGTATGTCAAAATGGAGCCAAATCGATTGAACCACACATGTACCAATAAACAAAAGTTTCGAGAAGAACCGTATAACGGAATTGAAGATGTAGTCAACGCAAACGATGTTGAGGCCCACAATGTAGGAAACAGATTGTTCTTTCTGCTTCATTAGTAGGAAAAGGTGGCTACATGTGCAAATTATTTCAAAATACAACGGTAATTGTGAGATAATGTGGGGAACCGGATTTGCTTATTACTTTCACATGTAATTCAAAGTGCTCAAAAACTCAAGATGAACTAGAAGGACAACATGCTAGTGATAAACCAGATTTGGTCACACGTGTGTTTCATTTAAAAGTTGAAATGTTGATGAATGATTCTACAAAGCAAGCTATCTTTGGGCATGTAAATGCACAAATACGAGTGATTGAGTTTGAAAAACGCGGGTTATCACGTGCACACATTTAATTAAATCTATTACGAAAGGATAAGGCAAGGAAAGTTGATGATTTCAATAAAATTGTCTATGTATAAATTTCAGGTAAGGAAAATCAACCACAGTTATACTAAACAGTTACTATATGTATGTATATATATTGTTTTTTCAAATGTTCGCGCACAATTACACAAGGGCTATTTACGCTAAGTACCTCTAATTTTGAATTGATAGAAAGAGGTAAGGCAGTTAGTCAACAGCACTCAACACCAACTCTTAGGATATTCTAATCTTACAAAGCATATAATCATTGGGCCGCACACGGCCCGATCTATACTGAAATGTATAACACTATATATTAAAACGGGGATAAATATTCAAATATATTTTATAGTTTCGAGTAATAAGCTTAAATAAGTTTTAAGGGTAAGATACTATAAATTACAATACAAAATAAACAGCAAAGCAATTACTTAAAAGTTTTGTGAGATATTTCGTATTTCCAACCTGTCAGATGCCGTGTGCGACATCTGAGCTAAGCGTATAGCTTAGTCACAGCCTTTAGAATTGCCTACCAGAACGAGAGCATTCTTTAGCATCCGCTGGCTACTCTTAATGGAATATAAAATATGGATTGTTACAGTTACAATAGCCTCGCAGCTGAAATAGCATAGCGTGTTCAGCGTCATGTCTGACTCGACTTGTTAACAGGTTTGCCACGCATGACACTTTGTAGTATTTATTGAAATAAATGTCACGGTTCTGATTCCCTATATCAAACAATAGAAAATGTAAAATTCACTTTGCGATATATATATGTAGTGAAACAAGCATTAAGAAGTGGTAATGTAAGAAGTGTAATTAAAAATTATGTGTAACAAACTGAGTAAGTGTCAAAATTGTGGAACTCTTTTCAATGCATTTAGGGAAGGCTGATAAGTAGTGACTCTATAGTCTAATGTTTGAAGGTGCAAGAAGAAAACATAACATCATTTTAATGGTGTACGACTTTGGTGCAAAAGGGTTAACAACTTAAAACAATTTGCACTATTAATTGAATAAAGTATTTACGAACGAACACCATACTAATATTTATAATGCGAAAATGTATTGGTGTCATGTTTTTAATACCCTTTTACAATTCTTTTTTTCATGGTTAATGGCCTATACAGCCGTCTAATTCATTACTAATTTTTACATTTATAATTACTAGATGCGAAGTACCAATTATTGTTTGTGTCTCGGCTGCTTTTCTGCTGTCGTATTCAAGTCAGTTCTGAGATTAAGTGTATTTGGTGGCCCAATTGAGATTTGAATAATATATATTTGGATGGTTTCAAGAGAAGTATCTATGTTGCCCCCTAATGGCAAGGGTAAGTCTGCGGACTTATAACACTAAAGACCTAGTTTCCATACCCGTTGTGGACACAGCACAGAAAGCCAATTATTTAGCTTTGTGCTTAACTAGAAACAAACAAACTGCTGTATTATCAGTTAGTTGGATGAATAAGGCTTTTCGTTTTCTTGTGTGTGGTTCATATTCCACTACTTAAGTGATATTTCATTTTGTTATATGAATTTTTTTCTCTAACATGAGGGGGTATTGTAGATAGATCAGTATTACACAGTCTTGTATGTCTGTTATACCTCACGATCCTGACTTTCATTGGTCATTTTTATTTCTCCAATGTACTGGAGTCCAAGTTAACAAGGGATATTGTAAATGATGGTCTTACTCTCTATAAGGACTTAAGGTGATAAATGATTGGTAATTCGTATCTTATAATAATTATTGCTATAAACAAATTAGATTTGTTTTTTTGCTATCTTCTGCACTTTGTTCACCATAGGGAATCGAACTCTGGGTTTTCGCACTATAAGTCAGTAAACGTACTTCTGACTCACCGGCGGACAAAAACAAATTAGAAATGAGATTTATCAGTAGGTCTAACATTTGTGATAAATTTAATGAGGCTGATCATTGGGCCTAACTTTTGTAATAAAATTAATGAGACTTATCAGTAGGCCTAACTTTTGTGATAAGATTAATCTCATCTGTAGATAATTTCTTTTCACTTTTCTCTTAGCCCCCCAGTAGCACAGCGGTATGTCTGCGGACTTACAACGCTAGAATCCGGGTTTCGATACCCGTGGTGGGCAGAGCACAGATAGCCCATTGTGTAGCTTTGTGCTTAATTACAAACAAACAAACTTTTCTCTTAATTTGTCCATTTTAGATTTCAAATCAGAGATATATAAACATACCATATTAAATTTATCTTTTGTCTACCAAAATTCATTGTCCAGAAGCCTCTCTTTCAATAATATAACCAGATTTTAAAAGGCATGTTTTTCATTGTATGTACTAATTATGTTTTAGCTTTAAAATAGCTATTACTAGTGCTAACATAAGCCTTCTAAAAGTGTTGACTTAATATGTAATAAATAGTACATACACCGGATTTCTCAGTAAATCTAAAGCTAAAGCATGGAGTTATAATTTATTCATATCACACCAAATGCCTTAAGCAAGTTTAGGTGCTGTGCCGCATAGAATTAGTTCATGACATTGAAACGTTGAAAGAAAATTACACAGCATAACATTTATTTTGACTATAGATGAAAATTTTTTTTTTTAAATATAATAACCTAGTTAATCGGTAAATACTGACAGTTACGCTTCCTTTCAAGATTACATTAGTATCTAAATATTGTTTTAAACACTATTGAGTTAGGCCAGGTTATACTATTGTCATATAGGATATACCTTACTGAAATCTTACAGTATTGGCTTACCCAAATCTAATTAACAGAAGCAGTTCAAGTGTTTGCGATGAAGTGTATAGATACACACACACTATAGACGTAAAATATTTGCTATACATGTACCCGGTGCATTATACTAAAGTATAAGTCTCTCAGTGGGTCACTGGTAAGTTTACTGATTTACAACGTTAGAATCTGGAGTTCAGTTTCTCGCGGTGGACAGAGTGCAGATAGCCAATTGTGTAGCATTGCGCTGAAAAAAACACTCTAAAGTTTAATCATTAGACAGATATATAGCACTATTTCTTACAGACTAGTTTTCTTTACACTTTCAAAAAATCATTTTTGTAATGTACCAATGTTAATTTGTCCAAAGTTTCGTTGGAATTTCGTTTCAGGATGTTTACCTAAGGATCTTTAATTGGAAGTTCCAAATCTTTAAGGCCCATAGCCAAAACTTTGAAATCCGTTGATGAGATCTTGTGTCCAACAGTTTTCCTTTGTGTATGGATAGCAGAGATATAGGAATTTGTTAAAAACTGAGCATTTCTGGAGGAAATTTTCATGTGTTCATGGATAGCTGTACTTTGCAGCGTCCACGTGATCTATGAACTGGACTGTAGTATTTATGTAACAGTTTAGTGATTTGATTTCTAAGAATTAAATAATCTTTACTTAAGTAAGGAAAACAAATACGCGTGACATTTAGGTATGCAAATCCTTTTAATGTAGTTAAGTTTTTATTCAAAAAATCATGAGTGATGGTTTCAAGAATAGGTCCTGGATATCCATTTTTGTTTAAGAGAAAAATGCACAAATTTTAGTTCGTTCTAAAGAGACAGATATGAAGGACAGATGTTATAGGCTTAAGAAAGTGGTGATCAGGTTGCTCTATAGATAGAAGTAGAAAAACTGTCGAAGTGTGTGTAAAGGCTGTTGTCTTACTTACTATACTTCCTTATCACTTGCCATTTATGTACATTTACTTATTTATTCATTGTGAGTCTTTTTTCAAGTTTCTTTACTGCTTTAATCCCCCTCACCCTTCCCGAGAGATACTCCATTGAATCTCCACGCTCCCACTAGAAATGTTTATGGATGAACAAAAATATTCTATTCAACATTTGTTGTTAGCTGTAATTATAGTTTTGAATTTACTTTAGGAATTTGCGGAAGAGATACATGTTTATTCTGAAACGTTGAATAAATAAGTTGTTATTTGTCACTTTTGTGGTTGAGTTGTTGTAAGTGATTACATTTTGGTAACTTAGAATCTATTTTAAAATACAGCCCTTTATAGTCACGTGTGAAATTACAGAAAGTCATCTAGACATTTTTATGGATCATTATTGTATTTGGCATACTACTACTGAATAACACATTTTCTCCAACGATTATACGCTTATCCGTTTCCTCTGCTTCTTAACTTCCGAAAAACAGACATGTTAATATTTCCCACTCCTCTTGTGCAGCTTTCCAGAAACTGTCTAATGTGTTAGGTTTACAACTTTGAGGATGAGGGTTGGGTTTTCATTCGCTAAGAGTGTGGTTTCAGACACCACTGTTGGCTTAATTAAACGTTCTGATGCGCTAGTTTTCTGCTTCCATGAAAAAAAAAAGAAAACCCTCTTCTTCGAAGGATGTCTCCTTTGATTTTACCGTATATCATTTAAAAAAATTTTAGTATCAATATCTTTTTTCGGAAAGCGGTCTCCAGCAAACGAACAACTTTTTTTGAGGCTTTTTATAAACCCGATCAGCACGATTTGATTCTATATGTGGGGCGTCTGTATATAAACTGACCATTCTAGAACATCCTGACACTTGTAGGAAACTGGTCATTGATTTACACGCATCACCATGATCTGTGAACGACCTTCTTGTATGTCGTCTGTCAATAAAGGTATCTTACTACTTCTTCACCCAGACTAACCCCCTACTTCAATACTCTTGGTAAGCTAAACTTTACAGAAATATAACTATTAATAATGCTTGTAAAATTGGTTGCCCTCCCTTTGTTCAGCAGTTCTAATAATTACTAAACTAATTTTCTTCCAATGTTATGAAGTTATGTGTAAGGTAGCATTGTTTGAAGTTGTGTGAGTGTAAGAAAAAGACCGACCTCTGGTCAGTCTAAGGAATTATGGGAATACAATATTCTAATTCATTATAAAATGGTAGGGGTGAGCGAGTATAACGGTAGCCTAAGTTCTGTCAATGTGGAGTCTAGAAGAACCACTATGATTATGAAACTTTATAATCAGAGAAAAAGTGCAATATCCGAAACAAAGAGACCTGTTCGGCACGTGTTTGAGAAAGGGATGTAAAGACAGGATTTCAATAAGAAAGAAAAGAGGAGAAAGAATGGAAGACCCGATAAATTGAGAGAGAGAGAGACGCAGGAAGAAAGTAGTATGCTGCCAGTAAGAAACTAAAAATCTATTTCTAAGTCTATTGTTATTGATTACTAGTATTAAAAACAATCTGTTATGCTTACAGTGGCATGAGTCAATTCCTGATAGAAATGTAGGGTCAACAAAAAGAAGATTAAACTAAAGGGAAAAACGTAGTGTATGCATAGCACGATCTTAACCTCAAAACAGGCATACCTTATAAAGCAAAAAAATTATTCTTTTTTAGTACTTAATAAAACACATAATATTTTCTACTAGCTTGATAAATAATTATTTTTGCCTAAAAAGGGACATACACAAGCCTTCGTTAGAGCTAGGGCCGGATGTGGCTATGTGGTTAGCGTGTACAGGCTGTGAATCAAGTGATTCATGGTTTGTGATCCAATGCCGTAATGAAAAGCTATGCATTTTGAGACCGTGGGTGACCTAAAGAGTGACAGTCAAATCCCACTATTTAGTCATATAAGAGTAGTCCAAGTGTTAGGGATAAAGGTTTGGAATGATGTTTTAACTAAACTTTAATTGAAACTAAGAAATTTATCCATTTAGTTATCAAGTTATGACAACGTTGAGAATAAGCATTACGTGTATTTGAATCTTAACATTGCTTTATACATTTGATGCATGCAGGAGTCACGAAACATAAATACACAAAAACAAGGTTTGTTTTCTTTAATGTACGTATTTGAAGCAGTAAATTTAATGATATATACGTGTATATACGTATATATAATTATATATACATACAAGGAAACAAATATATTTTGCTGAAGGAAATGATTAATAAAAATGACTTTAAAATATTTTTTAAAAACACTTTATTTATTACTATTAATTTAAAAGAAATAGATAAAACCACAAATAAATAAAAGCTGAAAAATACCGGTTTCATATGATCCAGGATACTCTCCAGTTTCCACAATAAAGCTTTGTCAAACAAGAGCTACATAACATCGTGAAACTTCTTGCGTTTTTTTTACTTTAAATTTTATATACGTTTTAAACTCCCTCTGTACGCTAAACTATGTACCATTTAATGTGGTTTTAAATTTATTAACAAAATAATCTTTTATTCTTTTCACAAAAATACAAAAATTTAAATATTTGGAAAAAGGGTTCTTCTAAAGTATGATATTTTTCTAGAATAAACTTATTAGTGTGTTTGTTAACAGGTAATAGGCTATTACTTGCATTTCTGACATGAAATTTGTGTAAATTTATTCTCAAACGTAAACTTTTCTGTTTCTCCAACATATATTTGCTTACAACAAATACAAGTTAATACATAAATAACATTACGTGAATTACAACTAAATCTAGAGCTTATAAAAATATTTTCTCCCCAGTAGGACCTGTAATATATTTAGTGCATGTAATATAACCTTTCCTATAAATATAACAATTCGGTTTATTGCAGGGAAAAATACCTTAATCAGATTTACTTACTTTATTTCTCTGATTTAAGATGGCATATACATTTTTAAGTTGTCTTCGTGATATGATTTGTTTAGTTTCAAACTTAGCTAAGTCTATTATGGAAAATTACCATACTTTAGGTGAAACCTTTTTCCAAATATTTCTATTCTTGTGAAAAGAATAAAAGAGTATTTTATGGAAATTATTTTATTAATAAATTTAAAACCACATTGAATCTTACATAGTTTAACATACAGAGGGAGTTTAAAACATATATAAAGCTTTAAAGTAAAAAAATAAAAAACGAGGGAAGTTTCACATTGTTAAATAGGTCTTGTTCGGGAAAGCATTATTGTAGAAACCGATTATATCCTGGATGATACGAAGCCGGTATATTTTATGCTTTTATGTATTTGTGGTTTTATTTCTTTCTTTTAAATTGATAGTAATAAATAAACAGTTTTAAGAATATTTTTAAAGTGATCTTTATACTTTTTCGTTTATATATATATATATGTGTGTGTGTGTGTGTAAAGAGAATTATCCTACACTGTTTTTTGATGAAAATGTCTTTGATAGTTGTAACGGCTGTCGAAAGATGGCGCAAAAAGTTATAAAGAAATAAAAAAGGTAAGGCTTGAAACAGTTGGTATTTAGTTATGTACTAGACCACCGTGACCAGCTGGGTCAACTACTTCTACTACCTGATGAATCACTTTAAAATATCTTCTCTACAACAATATATGCACAACAGAAATTAAATGAGGAGATGAAAATGTGTTGTAACGGCGCGTAGAAAGAACAACAATAAAATGGACCTACAATATTATTGACTATTTGCAAATAGTAACTAGGGAGACGAGGTAATAAAATAATAATCAAGCCGAGAACAACAACAAAATTTTATAAACGAAAACCTCTCGCCAAGCATTGGCTATTATATTATTTCACTGTCAATGTCCCCATCTTCATTAAAAGGCGTAAGATGATAACAATCAAATATCTTTTCTTGAATTATGAATAACACGAATGGATTGAAATATTTAATTAAATTATCTCAAAATAAACCTTCATTTCGGTGCAATATTGAAATTAGCTTTATTCTTCATAACCTCTGAAAAAACGAAGTTTTATAATAATGGGATATACGAAAAGTGATCTGAAAAACGGCGCTAATTCGGTAACCCGTGGCCCGATTTTAACGAAACTTGTTTTATTCTGTTTCTATTCTTTATTCATTACAAATATGGCGCTATTGTGCGCCGTTTTTGATGTATTTAATTACAGACAAACACACACAAATAAACAAACAATCTCAGAGTTTTAGTAGTATATAGATATTTACATTAAGTGTTTTGTAATTTTTATCTTCTTTACAAAGTATAAGAACTAAAATGTTTAACCAGCACAAATAATTCTTTTTAGGTATTCAGATTTGGTGAACAAGTAGGAGAGAACAGGGATATTTCTAACATGGAACAGTTGTAACACACAAGAATTTCTCCAAGCAGAAGAAAGCTACAGTGATCATCACTCACTCAGCACATGCTCAGTTCAGTGCCTCATGTACCTATGGAAGAGGAGCTATCTTTGTCAAATCCAAGAGATTTTATCTATAAAAATTATATTTTGACCAAAGTAAGAACATTTTTCTCAGTAATTTTTTTTTTTTTTGTGGCCTTATAACCTTGTTATCAAGTTTGTGGATCAAAGTTTTTTGTTATTATCATTTCTGATTTCAGTACTTAATTACTTAATATTTGCTATGTTTTTAAGGCACAGAACAGGTTAGCTGCTGAAAAGTCTACAAAACTGTCAAATGTTGGCTACCACAGTGTAACACGAGTCTTCACTCATAAACAGGAAATATATCTACTGAGGACTGCAGATTTATATTATGGACTGACCCTCAATGAGGTAGGCATACTAAGTTGCACAATCTGATAAAGAATTGTCAAGTGCTTAGACTAGTTAGTGAAAGGATAGAAAAAGACATTGAATACAAGTGGTAAGAAAACAGGAGAGATCCCTACAGTGTCCATGACATTTTTCATTTACTCTGTTATCAAACAGTGGTAAGTTCCCTTTAAACATGTGCCTTACATGTTTTCATATATAAATTAGTAACCCGTTTATGTCACTACACACTAATTTAAGTGAGGGTAACTTAATCAGCTTTAATTGCTATATTTGTATATAATTCAACGTAAAACAATCGTTACTTATAATATATAATATGTATATTGT
This sequence comes from Limulus polyphemus, assembly GCF_000517525.1. Classification (NCBI taxonomy): domain Eukaryota; kingdom Metazoa; phylum Arthropoda; class Merostomata; order Xiphosura; family Limulidae; genus Limulus; species Limulus polyphemus. The sequence goes on along the minus strand of NW_013666847.1, from coordinate 15,658 downwards.
GGATACCTGTTGTGAGTGATTGTAAGAAAAATAACATTCATTAAGCCTTCTAATGTGATATACCAATATGTATGCTTATTCCATTGTTAAAGACACTTGTACATCTGCACCACATCCAAAACTTTACACTGTTGGCTGTTGAAATTAGCTCCCTGGTCCATGTGAATTTATTCAAAGTAAGCCGAATTATGATATCTAGTGTTTCACCAACACATCAATGATTAAACGTGCTAATATGTCGGCCAATGGATAAGCTTCTGCTCACTTAGTAAAGTAATCAATAATGACACACACTTATCGAGGACCAGAACAATCCAGTACTATTTTCTGTAATTGAGAACCAGCTGCTTTCTTCCAGAGTTTTCTTTAGCTTAACCAGTTTTAACTCTGGGCAACCCACAGACAATACTTACACTGCGATTCAACATCTCAATTCACATGCAGCCAGTAGAACTACTGTCACATATTAGCACAAACATGTATGATACCGTAGTGGTCCTATAGACCTTGTATCATGCAAAGTTTGAAGTTGCTTCTGCTTAAGAGCAATGAGGATCACTAGCTGCAACATAGGTTGAGAACTATATATACTAGTTTCTAAAACTAATAAAACAAACCTTCCTGCCTTCGTAGCTGCTCGTATTAGTGCCAGAGATTACGCGTGTTTGTATTACATTCCTTAATCTATACTTGTAATGCTTCATCTTGCTGCATGGTAATGAGTGCCCATACTAGATGTTGTTTTTATCTTCCTGGAACTTCCAAAGTCCTAATAATGATATTCAAACACTAGTGAAATCTGCTGCTGTATGATTCAATGTTATCATCATAGAAATTACTTTAACTCCCATATGTTGCTGAGGATCAGAACTTTAATAAATATACAAATTTTTACTGTTTATTCAGACACTCCATGGCGTTTCTGATTTGTGGATCTCGTAAATGATGCTTAAAAAAGTCGTATTACCTAGACTTAGCTAGAAATAGGCTTCTCAATTCACATATATTCATTCATCCTTCACAATAATGAAGTTGTCTTGCCTGAACCGAGTTGTGATTTTATTTGGAGTGCCTGATATCGGGCGAGGTCAACCAGTGTCCTGGAAATTCTTGTATTAACCAAGAACCTCAACTCTCACCCATGTACCTTTATTGGCATGTAATAAGTACCATACATTACTGAAAGAGTTAGGCTGACACCAAATCTTTTGACGCAAACCGAGAGGCTGGTGGCCATCCTTAAAAATGTAGCCTAAAAAGTCACTTTTGTAGCCTTCACTCTACAGCAAAAATTTGGTTTACGTATTGTTGGACTGATAAAGACACCATCTGAATAGCCACGTGTAACAACAACTTCTTTCTATGATAGTAGGGTCTTTACATTTTCATTCAGGTGACATGACAGGAATATAGAAAGATTAGCTTTGTTCATGTTCAAAGTAAAATATTTATTCCAGTACTTTGGGAGTGGGACTGCATAACCTGCAGCCTGTACTTCGGTAGAAGCCCCAGTAATTCTATCTATTGCTTTGATTGAGTGTCCATTAACATAATGATCAAACACTACATTAATATGTGCACCTGCCCTTTTCAGGGTACTTAATATGATGCGGGTAAATTGATTACCTAGCTTGATAAATGTTTTTAGTCCTAAAGGGTTTCCAGTTCCATGAAGCGCCATAAAATATTAAATAAAAAATATTCATATGAAGATGTAACATGTAGGTGCAAAACACTATGATAACAAATGTCTACTTACATTACCGCTGTAAGGGGAAATATCACAAAAACACACACACAATCTCCACTATAAGATTCTAAATCACTTCACAATCGTGAAAATGTTAAAAGACAAAGAAAAATTAATATATAAGATGTAATTTTTTAGATATTAATAGTGAAATAAATCCTAGCTAAGTTACATTTATAATAGCTTTATACATAGCTGTTATAACTAAATGTATAATAATAGTGTTATAGTTTGTGTATGCGAGATATGGCTGTTATTTTGTTGAACTCATATCCCAGACTCTTCATGGGAGTTAAAAGAAAAATAATATGTGGTAAGAAATAATGATTATTGATGATGATAATTGTTATTTTTACCGTAAAGTACCAATAATAAGTAAATAATTTGTTAATTCATTTGTCTCAGAAATACTGGTGTAAAGCCCTACATAACTGACCAAACTAATTTTGTGCGCGTTATGTTAGGATTTTAGTCATGTACCAACATTTCTATTTGCATATGTGCATGTTCTTATACTTTACTTGTTTTTTCTCTTCCCAACCTTACTGTGTTTTTTGGTTGTTAGGATTTTTGTATTGATAACATCTGATAAGCTACAAACAGAATATGTATACGTAGATGAAACAAAAACTTTCATGATGAGAACAACAAACTGAAAAGTTTGACTTGGATGTTCCTGTAGTGGTACACCACCATGAAATCGATATCTGGCTTACTTACAAGCGAGAACGAAGAAATGTCATCATGTGGATATATATATATATATATAGTAAATATACGAAAATACAGAAGACGAAAGGATCACGGCATGCATGCACTAGCGGAACCAACAATGACCAAGGATAGTGCCTCCAACCCCATCAGTTCAGCTAACTGATCGTAAACACTTCAAGAGAAAGAGCACTGAACTGGATAGGGTAGGTTTGCGTTTCCTATTGACATCTCTGGTGGTTAAGTGGCTTCGTTTGGAATGTTTAAACACACGCCAGGTGGTTACATTGAGAAATATGGCCATTAAAACATCTGTTTTAGTATGCAGCCTCGATTATGAGGTACCAGCAAACGTTAATAGTAAGAAATGTGCAGATATATTTTAATATTGAAATGATCATATTATGCACGATTAGTTTATTTGAATAAGTTTCAGTATTTACAAATATAAACTTTCTATTATTTATGTATTTCCTACTCCAAGTATCTCTGATGTAAAATTACCTTATTTTAAAAAAAACATAATCTTGTCTTTAGGAACTCTTTACAAAATTTAATCAGAAGACAACAATTGTAATTGAACAGAATTAATTGATTCTCTTCCCGTGGGTCTTTAAGTGGTGGTATAAGATTTGTTTATAGTTAAGCACAAAGCTACACAGTGGGCTATCTGTGCTCTGCCCACCGCGAGTATAGAAACCCGGTTTCTAGCATTGTAAGTCCGCAGACATATTGCTGTGGCACTGGGGGGGGGGGGTGCGAAGGAATAAGGAATATCTAGGTTAACGTCTTCTGCATATAGTGGGGCTCTAAGTTAAAAGTTCAGTTTTGAGCTTAACTGTTTCCGATATTAGGCTAAGTAACTTTTGGCGGATAATAATCTGGCCATTTTCACTGGTTACCTTAAAGGTACAAGCCAAACACAATTGAGGAGAGTATTACAGAAAACTCTGGGTAAAAAGTTATGCTAATATCTTCATATTTCTGATATATGAAATTTCAACAAATTGGTAGTTTTGTTTCAAATCCTTTTCTGAAAGACATGTTAATGTTACCTGGTGTAAATAAAAAACATTTTATACAAATATCAGGTAGGCAGTAGCATTGCCTACGTAGGGATGGCTCGGATTGTTAATCGAAATGGTAATTTAGATCTCCTCAATAGGTCATCATAACTTTACAATACTATATAGAGTTTTCTTTTATAACAATATCTATGTAATGACTGAGTCACAAGTTCTGGGAATGTCTGTAAGTATCTTAGCAAAATGTTTGAATTTTTTTCTTCTTTTTTATTGCAAGATGACTCAAAAACCAAATCAATGTCAACCAATTTTACTGAGGTGACATAGTTTCAAACTGAGTATCCGCTTTATAAGTATTATTAACAACTAGTAGTAATTAAACAATCATAATTCTAGTGAAATCAAAGTTATCATTATCTCTTGAAGTTGACTTTTTTACATTAAGATGCTTTAGTACAGGGTGAAACATGATATACGAGCCAATAATAGACAAACAATGAATATTACAGTTGGAACCTCATTGTATTTAGAACTTGGTCATAAATACAGCCCTTCCTATGTCTATTGAGACACTGCATTAAAAAAAACAAGAAACAAGTAAAGAAAAACTTTTCAAAAAAGGAAGTAAATGTAGGGATGGCTAATATCAATTCTTTAAAAACAATGCAAACAAGATAGTAGGGATGGCATTTACAATACCCCTACATAATAACACAGGCAAGAATTAACATATAGCAATATATATATATATAACTATTCAATCACAACTGAGTTTAATTTATCCTATTTTTGTCTGTTAATATTCTACTACACTGTGTTCATGTGCAATTATGTAAGGATGATGTAAATAACATCCATACCATCTTGTTTTTGAAGGATTGATATTAGCCATCCCTATGTTTACTTCCTTTTTTGAAAAGTTTTCTTTACTTATACGGTTTAAATTTTAGTCCTCAAAGAACTAACTGAACTTTCTAAGAAATCGCACGAAAGGAAGATTCTGCAAAACATTAGTATTTAATTTTACTGTGAACTTTTTAGTAACCTAATCCAGTCCTAATATATATATGTACCACCTGCTTATATCTATAATTCATTTAAATAGTTATAATTAGATTAAAAACTTAAATTATAAGAAAAACAGCAGTTTATAAGCTTATAAATTTTTGCTTGTTTTATAACTTTAAGACATTTAGTCTAATTATAGCTAGTTGTATGTCTTCGATGATTACATTCCCACGCCAGTGATATCCGAAAACTTGTATGATTAATAATAGTCATTGTAAGTATGAATGTTGGAAGAGTAAGTATTACATTTTAGTTTTATAGTTTTCGTATTTGTAATGTATGTTAAGATGGAGGTTTTAAGTTGTATTTTATTGTGATGTCTGTGTGAGTTTCGATTTTAGATTTCCCCTCCCATCTTTTTCTAGTTTGTCTCAGTCTTTCTTCTTCTTCTTGTCGGTGCAAATGTAATTATGCTCACATTGAATGTAATATATACAAATATCGGTTATGTCTATTGTTGTGATATGTCTTTTTATACTTAGAACTTGTTTGATTCTAATTAGCTTTTTTTACGTTTTACGTCTCTAACCCTGTCTTTCTGCTAAAAAATTCTATGCTTAACTGGGTCTTTTTTTTACTGGTGCGGGTTTAAAGTTATTGATTGTTAAACTTATTGAATTTAAATATGTATTAAAACTTACTTAAAATATACTCTATATTACCAGAACAGTTCAAATTGTTGGCTAATTCATGTATATGTTTTCTTTAGAAGTCTGTAGTACAAGGATAAGACTTCATTAAGGTGTTTAATTTTATAATATGTGGGTAATATAGCTTTTAGTGTTAAAATATGTTATATTTTTTAGACTTTTAAAGGATTAGTCTGTTGCTAACATTATCATAAGACGTTATAGTAAATCTACTCTACTTCAGTTTAGGATTACACCCTAAATGTTCTGAAAATAAGAAGTTGCATATAAATCTTCTGAATGAATGTAAACAATTAAATGTTTTGAATTCGAAGCTTTTATACTTACTTTTTGTCGTTCTAAACAATATTATAAAGATTAAAAACAGCTGTTGAACTTAAAAGTTAAATAAAGTAACCTTTGGTTTAGATTTTTAATACGTCAGTGTAAAGGAGCTTTTGGTTTATTAAAATAAAAAGTTATTAGTTTAGCCTTTTTACATCTTAGAAATATTTATAGAAATACATCTTAATAGGGTTTGTAGAAAAAATACTTTAATGTTTGTTTGTTTCTAAGTGTAAAACTATACAATAGGTTATGTTTACTATATCTATCGATGCTATTGAACCCCGATATTTAGTGTTATAAGCTTCCTGCTCAGTCAACGAAGGGAGATATACAGTTTGGTTTGTTTTGAAGTTCGCATAAAGCTACAATGTGCTATCTGTGCTAACCGTCCCTGATTTAGCAGTGAGAGACTATAGGTAAGGCAGCTAGTCAATACCGCTCACCGCCAACTCTTGAGTTACTCTTCTACCAACGAATAGTGAGATTGACCGTAACATTATAACGCCCCCACGGCTGAAAAGGCGACCATGTTTAGTGGGACGGGGATTCGACCCCGCGATCCACAGATTCCGAGTCGAGCGTCCTAACCACCTGGCCATGCCATGCCAGATATAAAGTTAAAGACTCGTTTAAAGTACAAACCGACACAGTAGCTTTTAATCGTTCTGATTATGTTTTAAGTGATATTAAAAAAAAGTCTTAAATCCATATTTAAAAACTAGTATATGTAAAAAATTAAAATTTAAGGATCATTTTCTATATTTTCAACATTTTTTACAGTTATTGGTTAAACAAAGAGTTTTATCCAAATCTGGACAATCTTTCAGTAGTATTATAAATCAAGTTAATTGAATAATTTTAACTTTTTTCAATAATCATAACTGTAATTACCAATTTTTCAGTGTTAGTAAGGAATAATTTTCAGCCTTAAAAAACTTGGTATAAATAAAAATACTGTTATTACTAAGTCTGATAAAGAAAAAAGTATAGTTATTTTGTATAACATATTTAGTATTTCAATCAAATTTGTGAAGCTTCACCAAGATCCTACTGGTACTAGAAAAACAAAAATACAAAGATATCTATTGAAATTAAAGAAAAATAACATGTTAATTTAGGCCCAATGTTCAGAAATTAGACCACCAGGAAGTTATTCAGGAATTTTTACGGTCTTCTCAAGATACATAAAGAAGGCTGTCTTTAAGAAATGTAGTTTTAAATGTTGAAACTTATAATCATGCTTTGACAGGTTATCTAGTTAGTTTTTGGAAAAATTATACTATTAACGAATATGCTTTAAAAGACAGTTTTGGACTTTGTAGGGAAATACAATATATATATAAGGTTTGATAGAAAGGCTTATTATGCTAGCTTTGACATTGAATCCTGCATACTAACGCATATTTGGAAGAAACAATTAAGTACAGATTCATTTTTTAATGACAATTCAAATGAGTTATTCATTCCAAAACCTGTTCTTTTATTCTATGAACTTGGTAACTAACATTTTTTCTTCATTGGTAATCTTTATGATCAGAATAATGGTATAGCTAAGGTTCAAGATTAATTCATTCTCTAGCTAATACTTGTCTTGGTTTTCATAAAACCCAATAACTGGAGAATAATACAGACTTTTAAAACTTTGTAATATTTTTACTCTCTTCAAAGACCCAGATCAGATTTTTCAGTTTTGAACTACTTATAAAATAGCAAGTATAAAACTATATATTCATTGTTAAACATCAGCAAGACCAAAAACTTAGATATTCATAGTTGCTATGGTAACAATGAATGAAAAGTTTAACGTTAAAAAAACAGTTATCGTTCTTTATTTTCATTTTACAACTATGTATAAAGTAGACTTGGTTAAGATCTTAGTTTATCATGCATATAAAATCTCAAGCATCTATGAATTTTTCATAAAGTATTAAACAAGAAATTATTATGTAAAAATGTTTTGTTATATGTTTGATTGATTGAAAATTTGTGACTGTTACAGTGGTGATACTTACAAAAAGCTCCTGGCACGAGTGAAAGAACATGCAAACATTAGAGCACCGAATAAGTCAAGAAAACCATAAATTCGTGTGATGTAGGCGCCATAAAATGATTTTAGGATCGTAAGAAGAGCCAATGATTAACAAACCCTTTGTATAAAAGAGAGCATACTTTTTCATAAGCTGAGACCTAAAATCAACCAAGTCAGTTCAGCTTGTAAGCTGCTGCTTGTTTTATAATCTACAAACCCGATATGTATTTATTATTTCAGTATTTTCGAAAATATAGAATTTTTCACGATTGCTTATGCTCTTGTAGGCTTCCTTAGGAATTTCTGTTAGTAAGTCACATGAAGGATTGATTTAACTTGTAAATTAACCAGTTGAGCTAAAATAGTTAGTTGTTTATATGCCATTTATATGCACGAATCAATGAAGTGGTTTGTGATTTGCTTTAGAGGATCGTCATGATTGTACACGTTTATAACAGGAACTGTCTTCAAGGACATTGAAAATTGTTGTTCCAAATATTTTGAGGGTTCTAAAAATTATTAAAAATATATCTACGCTAGCCGTCCCTAATTTAGTAGTGTAAGACTAGAGGGAAGGCAGCTAGTCATCACCACCCACCGCCAACTCTTGGCTACTATTTTACCAACGAAGAGTGAGATTGACAGTCACTATATACTGTTATACTGTTTCGTTGAAATAAGTAATCTATTGTTTCGTTGTGGAACATTCAATTGAAGAATTAGACAAAATCATTTCAGGGTGTTATTTTAATTATCAGGTTATAATCCATTGTGTCGTTGTGGAAAATTCACTAAGATACCATCACATTATTTTATTGCAAAACTTTTACTGTTTGACTCTGTAAGGAAATCAGTTGTTTAAATATGAAGCAAGACATGTTCATTAAAAACAGTTATATGTCAAGGTTTGAAGACTTTTGTTTAATGACTGTAGGCTGATAAATAAATATCAAGCTTGAACTAAAGACTCTAATTTGTTTTGCGCTAACAAAACGTAACAGTAAATAAGATCCTTAATAATAATCCAGTAGTTAATCACATACGTTTTGTAAGATACAAACAAAATGAGATTCGAGAATATTCTTTGAGAAGACTGAGTACAGTTACAAATGTTCAATCGTGTTATCCAATTGACCTTAAATCATTTTACGGTTCGAAACCCCGTCCCATCAAACATGCTTGCTCTTTCAGCCGTGAGGGCGCTATATAGTGACTGTCAGTCTCACTCTTCGTTGGTAAAAGAGTAGCCAAGAGTTGGCGGTGGGTGGTGATGACTAGCTGCCTTCCCTCTAGTCTTACACTACTAAATTAGGGACGGCTAGCGCAGATAGCCCTTGTCTGGCTTTGCGCGAAATTCAAAACAAAACAAACCAAACAAATTCATACATGTTCAATACGTATTTTTATAGCAATATTTAAAATTCTTTGTATTATTTATTTAACTGATAAAGAGAGAGAATAAATTGTACCTCATAAATTTTCTGTGTTTGTGGAGTTTTGTGCATGGATTCCACTTGAATCTCGATAGGCTTAGTTTGTTTTTGATAAACAAAGACAAGATTTCGTGGGAGTGGCCTCCAGGGACCTTTGGCGGTAATATTTGTTCAGTGCTGTCGACCAGCTGTAATGGACATTGGTGTTATTTGAATCGAACTTCCCCTTATTTGTCAGGGGTACTTGACTGAGTAACATCAGATTCATGGAAGCTAAAGAGCTCTTCTAATTAGGCCTTATTTAGGTTTTTGAAGTGGTTATTATTCCCGTTTCTTTAAATAAGCGACTAGGTAAGCGTAAAAGATTCGATATAAGAGCAAATGTGCAGTGATATAAATGTCTTTCTTGGGTAGGCTGAGAGAAAGGAAGAATACTAGGAAAGCATTTCGAAAAAAAAAATCACGTTCTTACTGCTTGCTTTAGAAATAGTATGTATACTTCTGTATGGTATTGGGCTAACGAACAAAAGAAGCATGAAACTAGCAGACATGACCTTTTCTCACAGGACTCTCATGTTAAATTGGTGTTAAGCAGTTCGTTTTATTTGTTCAAACTTATAATAGTAAATTCGAACGAAGACTCTCGCCAGGGGGTCATCCAACTTTTTTTAAATATAGAATGGTCCTGATACCATTTATATGGTTTTAATTAAGAATTATTGATTGGGTATTAAAAACATTGATTCTTTAAATTATAGACAACACTAAATAGATGAATTATTTTTCCGTTCTTTGCATTTAAAATGCCTAGTTAAAGTTGGTTTTGTTTTGACGTCGTTCTAAATCTTACGTTTTTGGAAATATTACAGATAATTACTTTTTTATTATCTGTAATGATGTATAAAAGGATATAAAAACAACTCTTTCATAAGTACATAAAATGACTTCAGTTGGTATTATATCTCTTCTTTGAAGATTCTGTATTTTTATATATAAGACTAAAACGTGAAGCGTTTATAGCAGGAGCACGCGCTGCAGTTGGTTTTCAGTTACTTTTTCGTATATGACAGAAAATTTGTACCGTACTTAAATGTGGTGCTACGATGTGTTGGTTAGGTAAGGAAGACATTAAAATACGATTATTATAACGCTGGCTCAAGATTTAAATATCACATTAGAGAGCATCGAAAGCGGTGAATCATTTAGTTTATCATATTACACTTATCTATCTGTTATTCCTGTCTGTCTGTATTCATTCATTGGTCATAGACGTTGTTAGGGCGGTTTATATTACGTTTTGCTTATATTCATGTCTAAACATTATTGTAAGTTATAGTCTATTTTTTATTTGATGCTACTTTCATTAAGAGTATTGTCCAAAACGTTTAGTATATATAATATTCTTAGTTTTCTTATTATATTTTTTATTCTGTGGACAATTTTAAATTATTAGCTTAGAACATGGGCTTAGAACTAACCTAAATTTCCTAAGCTTGCCAAACTTCATGAAATGTTATTGGAATTATGACCGAAAATGTCGTTAACAAAGAAGGTAACTCAGTGGAAAAACAATGCTTTATAATCATTATAAGTAAGAATGCTAGAACAGTATATTAAATTAGTTATATTACTTATTGGGTTAAATTTTAGTTCTGATCGATGCAGGTAGTTTGTTTTATCAGGTGTAGATATTAAATAATTCTAACCGGATACCTTAAGAAGTGTATACAAATATATTCAGGCAATATATATATATATATAGACACACGTTTGAATTTTGGTCGAGTTTGTGACTTTTCTCTATCATCACTATTTCTAATTTGTTTAATAGGCTTTTCTATGCCTTCCTTCTTTTTGAAGGTTATGCTTTACGCGATTGTAACATGTTGTAATCTGTTCCTTTTGTTTATAGAAAAGTTATTGTATTTTATGATTTTGATCATAAAATATTAAAATTAAAATTTCATATTTTGTGGCATGTCGTATATATAAATAGATATACATACATATATATATATAGATATATATATACACATATATATATATAGATATATATACACACATATACATATATATATATGGTTTGGCATAATGACGTTGTATTGTCTGACCATGTTTATAATGCGAACAATTAATATATAATATTAATACTGTCATTATTACTATGTGTTCACGAAGAGCCAATAATATTTTAATATCTACATTACTGTGGTCTTTAAGTAGTATAACGTACTTTTAAGTTGTCGGAGTATACGGGCTCAACCAGTTTGTTTTATTATAATTTCAATATGTTTATTTTTGAAGTAATACATTTTATTATTCCTATATTTCACGTAATGATCTTCATGTAGATTTTAAGTATGGTACTATACACTAATATTTGTGATCTTTGACGTCATGGAATATATTATACATTAATATCTCTAACTTTAGACCTCAAGTATGATATTGTATACCAATATCTGATTTTAGACCTCAAGTATCATATTATACACCAACATCTCTGACTTTAGACCTTGAGTATCATGTTGTACACCAACATCTCTAAATTTAGACCTCAAGTATCATATTGTACACCAACATCTCTAAATTTAGACCTCAAGTATCATATTGTACACCAATATCTTATTTCAGACCTCACGTGTCATATTATTCACTAATTTCTCTGATTTTGGACCTCAAGTATCATATTATTCACTAATTTCTCTGATTTTAGACCTCAAGTATCACATTGTACACCAACATATCTAAATTTAGACCTCAAGTACCATATTGTACACCAACATCTTTGAGTTTAGACATCAAGTATCATATTGTACACCGATATTTGATTTTAGATCTCAAGTATCATATTATACACTAACATCTCCGACTTTAGACCTCAAGTATGATATTATACACCTACATCTGACTTTATACCTCAAATATCCTATTATACACCAATATCTGATTTTTGACCTCAAGTATCATATTATTCTCTAATATCGCAGACTTTAGGCTTCAAATATGACTTTGAACTTTTTTTCATGACTATTGTAGAATCTGAATTCGAGGAATTTATGTAATTTTTCATTTGTGTCTCTGGGGTTACCATACTTACCTAAGTGCTTTATTGTTTTTATAAAATTAACAATAACCTTGATAAACACGATGATACCTAAAAGTTTCTTATACTGCTAGAAACCGGGTTTCGATACCCGTGGTGGGCAGAGCACAGATAGCCCTTTGTGTAGCTTTGTGCTTAACTACAAATCAATCAATCAGTCAATCGTCTACTTCCAAAGAAATGTTTGAGCACTGATCCATTGAAGTTTTTCTGCTAAATAAATTGATATATGCGATACATTTTCAAATAGCACAATTCTTCTTCTTCTTAAGCATGTTTTAACAATACGTTAACACATTCAACACATCACATATTTACAGCACACTAAACGTCTCTACATACTCTTCCAATATAATAAACGTCTAAAGGCCAGCACATTTTTGCACTGAGCGGTACTGCACTTATAATAGCATTAAGCATTCGCAAAACAAGGATGAAGCGCAGAAAGAGAGTTGAGTGGACTAAGGAGGGAATTGTAAGTCACCAATAAGTCAAAATCTTTTAAGCGAGCTACGTTTAATTGATCGCATAAGTTTTCGTATTTAGTATGCTTTTTTTTTCAGATTTCGGTTCTGATAGTTTTTTTTACGTCAAACATGCATGGCCTCCCAGTGTACTTACCAATAAAATTATTAACTGTAGCAGGATTAGAAAGTATTCCACTTTTTTATTGAATTCGCCATCTGGCAAAGTCACATGACAAGCTCGCGCTAAGATAATCTTTCCTGATTAGCCATAGCCAAAATGTTTCTTAATTTATAAATCAGGTCTACCCCGAAATACACGTTTTCTTGTTTCTAGAAACACAGAAACAGCCATCATACACGAGGAAACATTGCGTCTCGAAACATGTTTTATCTTGTTTGCTGGCCTTTGGTAAATTGATGGAAGGCTGGAACCACTTTGTTACTGACACATAGTTATATTTGTAAACTACTTCTGTATTTAGACCAAGGACGAAATGGTGGAAACATCACAACAAACGTGTTGTCAACAGCTGAAAAGGTCTGTTCCAATAGAGTAAGAAGGACAAAAAAAAAACGTTTCTATTACACTGGCAGATCATTTGTAAACTGCTTTTCGACACGATTCACTTGAACTAGACATCTGTGTCAGTCAACTTCATCGAACTTCTGGGTCCGTTAGAAGCTCTGCCCTGGGACCCGCTCTCTTCAAGTGTGGCCTCGAGAGCACTTCGGCAAGAGCCCATTTTCTGTTCATGATAAAGCACACCAGGCTCAAGTCACATTGATCTCGCAGTTTATAAAGATCAAGGTAATTTTGATGTTTTGTGCTGTGGATGTAGGCTGATCAAGTTGTAATGAACATAACTGAAGCATGCTTATTTCCAGTTTTAGCTTTGAATATGTTTTCATGCTCTTTACACTGGACGAATTACCTTACGAAATCTTCATTATTATTGCTATACAGTTGCTTTATGTACATATTTTACTATTATTGAAGCTGTGCTAAATTTTCATTAAAGATACTGGATAAAGAGGCTTAGCTTTATTTTACTTAATTCAAAAGAACTAAAAAGAATGCCCGAAAAAACACTAATCTGCATTTAAAAATATATTTTATTATATTACCATCACTAATACAGTTTGGAATAAAATATTTAATTTCAACATATTATCACTACTAATGTGGCTTGGAATAAAAGTTTCGTTTCAATGTATTACCATGATTCAATTAACGTTCATAATGGGTGGTAGTCTGCTGCTCCCCTCTGGATAGCGGCAGTTAATCTTAGTAGTTTTATCAAAGTTTTATCACAGTAAAAAGAAAAAAAAAGGCATTTATTTCCTGCCTAGCCGCTGAATTATGGAATTTTAATTAAATATGCTCGCATATTTCTAAAATTTTTGGGATTATTTTGGAAATTTTTCCTTGCAACAAAACTTTGTTTGACAAATCTTGATAACAAAGGTTATGCCTTTTCTCCGCTTTAAAAATCTGTTATTCTACATGCATTTAGCCTCTCCTCATCTTTATGATTTGGCGTGGTTTACAATAAGACAATTAATAATTTTTCACAGGTTTTCACTATGAAGTTGGCGTAACCTCAATCCATAACGAGTATTGGCGTTTCTCTTCTCTCAACGAAAGGTGTTTCATCTGTCAAAGGTCAATCAAATGAAATAATATTGTTTACGTATTTACATAATATTGTGAAGTGTCAACAAATGACTTAGGCATTTTTCTTAAAACCTTAAAACACTACATAAAGATAAAATAAACATCTTATAATAAGAAACGTATTTAATCCGTTCTTTTAGGAACAGCAAAAACTATGTATAAAGATCCTAATAAACTCAGTTGTTACCAGGGGTTACACTAATAGTTCGGACTAACAAGTTTTAGGGGATAAATCACGTAGTTTTCAAATGTTAGGAGGAGTAAAGAACAAACAGGAATTTGTTTTTCGTCTACAAAATAAATACACAACTCTTTAGCTTGTTTCAAGAACTAATAAATTCGTATTAAATGTTGATGGTGATAGCTACTAGCTTGAAACCGAATACCTCATTAAGCCCTTACATGGAGCCGATCCATCCAAAACAGCAGTAGCAGGGACATGATGTTGCTAACCGTACAGTTTCCGATCGCTCCGTCCTTACTTGGCAACGGCATGATCAGCGACTGAAGAGGCTTTTTCTCCGCCGTTGAGAGGCTCTTATCTTTTTTTGCTTGCAATATCCACGGGCGTGGGCTAGTCAGCTGGGAACGATGAGCCCTCAAGCTGAAACTAAGTAATAAGTTGACATATTACTCTTTGGGTTGGTTACACCACATCGTAATTAGTCTTCCATACATTGAAATTGGTAAGTCTAAAATGCACATAGTTACAAAGCTGTTATGCAGAGAAAAAGCGGTGCTTCAGCCTCGTTTGCACCGGTGAAGAAAAAGGTAAATAACGCATGTCAAATAAAAATATCTGAAATGTTATATATATGTATGTATGTATGTATACATAAAATCACAGCTGACGACATGCGTTTGAAGTGCTGAAATTTCCCAGAAGAATCCTCTTTGTGACTGTTTCCTTCCTGAAGAGAACAAAAACGGTAAAACCCTAAATTTTAAAGACAAATTAATGAAAAATATGCTCTTTTTATATAGTTGCTGCTGGATAGTCAACAAAATATAGTAAAAACCAATACGGCAAAATAAGTACGAAGTAACTTAAATTACGAGTATTTATTACATGTATAATTCAAGCACGCACAAGCAGTGTCGTGAGGGGGAAACAAACTATTAACCTAGTGAGTAACTAAGGGTGTTATAAACAAAATCGTAACCTAGTAAGTAAGTGACAAAGTTATAAAGAAACACGTAGTCTAGTAACAAAGTTATAATAGAAACACGTAGTCTAGTAACAAAGTTATAATAGAAACAGTAGTCTAGTAACAAAGTTATAAAGAAACACGTAGTCTAGTAACAAAGTTATAAAGAAACACGTAGTCTAGTAACAAAGTTATAATAGAAACATGTAGCCTAGTAACAAAGTTATAATAGAAACATGTAGTCTAGTAACAAAGTTATAAAGAAACAC